>NW_005871097.1:1713857-1730170 GCF_000147115.1 Myotis lucifugus
ACCCGCACGTGGTATTTTGTGGAAGAGCCACACTCAAGGGGCCAAAGAGCCGCATGTGGCTCGCGAGCCGCAGTTTGCCGACCACTGCACTAGGAGAAGTAACTTATGTAAATGTGGAAGCTTGCTAAGCAGGCTCTGTCAGATTGTAGACACCATACCTGATGCTGGACCTTGAAGCCCACAGGGCAGGCATTCAGGAGGGAAGATCTGAAGCAGGCTCAAACCCACAGGCTCTAACTGGCACCCCACGAGTATGGACTGATGCCACAGTCCATTCTTATCACCTATGGCCTTGGTGAACAGGTCATTCTGCAGAAGCCAGGGCCCTTTGTCACAGAACTAAACACACACCTGGCCCAGGAGTCAGAGAAGCTGACAGGATCCAAGGGAATGTAGAGTGATGCAGGCGTGGCTGGGCTTCACACCAACAAGGTGCATCAGCAGCTCAACAACACTGTAGGAGCTACACAATGACTGTGCTTCCCTTTGTCCTGCATCTCTCTCAAAAATCTCCCTCATGGCCTGCCTTAACCACAAACATACAAGAAAGAGAATTCTGAGAAATGTAATTCAGCCTATTCAAGTTGACACATTACAAAGCCATCACATTCTTTACTGTTTATGTGTCTTTCAGATCCTTTCATTCTTGAGTCAGCTTTAGTAAATTATATTTTCCCCTAGGAAATCATCCATTCTCCAATTTTTAAAAAATTATTGGGATAAAGTCATTCACAGTATTTTTAGTAATTTCTGCTAGAGCTTGTTATATCCTTTTTTGGTTATTAGTATTATCTTCTTATACGGTTTCTAATTTCATTGCATTATGATCAGAGAATATAGTATCTTTGTTACTGATTGCTTGATATTTGAGATATTTTTAGTGGTCTAATACAGTGATTTTCAACTGGCATGCTGCAAGAATTTTTAAAACATGCAATACCTGGTCATTCAGTCAGGGGCACTGATCTCTTTTCCCTTATGTTATCAAATAAAAAAATGACAACAGCCAACACAATAACAGCCATCCGGTGTGAATGATTCAAAATTATACCTATTTTTTTGTCAGATTGGCAAAAATATAGTTTTTGGTGTGTCGCAGAATTTTAGTAATTAGTTTATGTGTGCCATGAGATGAAAAAGATTGAAAATCACTGGTCTAATACATGATCAATTTTTATACACATATAGACACACACATAATCAGGTGGATTAATTGTGTTGTCCAATCTTCTATATACTAATTTATTTACATGATCCATTACTGATAGGTATATTCAAAATCTCTATTTCTTCTAATAGTTATGTCAATTTTTGCATTATAAATTTTAAAGCTCTTTTATTATATGCATGTTTATAATTATTATATCTTCCTGGTGAATCACTCCTTTTAGCATTCAGTAATGACCTTTTTTATGCCTAATGATATTCTTTGCCTTAAAGTCTATCCTGTCTAATGTTAACATTGCTATGATTTTAATTATGCTTTTTTTCCTTCTCCATAGGGTTTTCTTTTACTTTCCTACCAGCTCAGTTATACATTTAAAAATATATTTGTTATATTTTATCCATTATTTTGGTGTATATAGCAGGCAGTGTTGTAGGGAATATATCTACCCTGGCATATTGATAGATCTAGAAGTTCTCAAACTTAGAGAAAAATTAAAATACATTTGCCTTTAAACAGAAATCTCTTATTGTGTTTGATATGCCATCAGAATAGCAGAATAAATTGCACAATGTATGCACACAAGGCCTCATATTACCAATGAAGGTGTTAAACCATATTCAAGGCAGGGCTCAAACTGAAAGTATTCACTTTGTATCTCCAACGAACAACAAAATAATATGTTTTCAAATAATACATTCCCACAGCTTACCCCGAGAATCTGATACAGCCCCCAACCCTGAAGGGTGGTTCCCCAACAATTAAGAATTACTGGTTTATGGTATCACCAAAGAAGATTACAGTTGAAAGCTGGAAATATTTTATTACATTAGTAGTTCAGTATTCCTCCTCCTATTCCTGGGCCACTTACAGATGGTGTAGTTTTTTTCCGTGTTCTATAGGTTTCTTTCTTTTAGTATGTTTCTAAACTGCTCCGGTCTCCTGGTAGGTGGACATCAAAGAGACCAACACTAGGCTCAAAATCAGTTTCTATCTAGAAATGTGTGATTCCTACCACTGGAGCTGACATTTAACCTAGTCTTAACAAAATAGCTTACTAGGTACTTCTAATACCCACATTACACATCTGCTCATGGCAGAAATTGGGGTCTACTTCTTTCTACTACTGGTACTGCAAAAGATTGTATTCGTGACTATGTTCATAAGGAGGGAAAGCTCTACTTCTTATTAAGCAAGTTGGGTGTTTGATCTGCTCAAGTTGTCAAGTTGGTGTATCACATAGAAAGCTTTTAAAAACTCATTAAAGTCGATGCTTCCATCTTTGTTCAAGTCCATTCTTTCAGCAAGCTCATCAACTTGGGAATCACCAATATGAAGGTTGTAGTGACTACAAAAAAGTTTCCACATGGAATGAAATTCTTCCATCGAGATAAGACCTAAAAGAATATAGGAGAAGGCTGTGAGTGTTCATTTTAAGACCCACCGAAGGGAGGGGTGTATGGTAGCCATACAGATCAAATAGTCCCAATTTGAAGTTCACTAACATGCAGAGGGAAAAGATATGCTGGGATTCAATAAGAGCATTGCAAATAATGGCCCTGTCATTTTTTATAGGCCATAATTTACTTTTGTGTTTTGACCATTAATTTTTTGGTGTTCAATAATCTCTGTAGTTAAGGATTATTGGATGATTTTTTAAAGTTTGAAAATATGGGTGGTGGGCACATGATGTAATATACAGATGATGTATCATAAAATTGTACACTTTAAACCTATATAATTTTATTAACCAATGTCACCCTAAATTAATTTAATGAAAAAATAAGTATTTCTGCAAGCAAAAAAAGTTTGAAAATAAGTAATTGGGCATCAAAGCTAAGCAGAAAATGAGTTTCCATAGCCCTCAGTCCCAAAAATAGAATCAGAACTCTAGGAATGATTTTTATTGCCAGGAATAACTATGATGTTTAAATGGACAGTGAATTATCTTTTCATCTGTGCTGGTGACTTATAAAAGGAGCTATTCTTGTCTGACTAATGGATACATAGGCCTATATAGGACTATATAGTCTTGAATACAGTCTGTAGCCAAACTAAAATATCAATAGCATTAAAGGTGAGTTCTCCCCTACCCAAAGTTAAATCAAGTTTGGATAAAGTATGCAATAGATGAAAGCAGAGTTCTGTTTTCAGAGAAACAAACTAACCTTTACTCACTGCTAGTGAACTAATCAAAGTTCCTTTACCTGAGTGATCAGAGTCAATGACATTAAAAATGATTTGCAGGTCAGATCGGTATCTGTACAGAGTTTCAATGAGAGCTGACTGAGCCTAAAATAAAGATTTTCTAAGTGTTAAAACATAGAATTAATAACAGATCAATTTTAGTAAACATAACAAGCATAAAACACCATCACCAATTCAAAGTAGGGGATTTAGATAGCTATTTGAAAAGGCAAGCCTTCCTTGGAGGCCCAACCCTCTTTAATCAGATAGAATACCATGCTCTTCGGGTCTGCCGTCTGCACTCCCCAAGGGACAGGGCCAAAGTAAATCAGGAAGCAGTAAATAACAATAGCCAACATTTATTGAGAATACCTTGTGGTGTGCCAGGCTCTGCCCTGAGAGTTTTTCTGTGGGTTGTTTCATTCAGTCCTTAACACAGCCTCAAGGAACAGAACTACTATTATGTCCATTTTACAGATTAAAGAACAGAAAGGTAAAGTAAGTTTCCCAAGGTTCATATAGCTGGTAGGTGGGATTTGAATCGCAGCTGCCTGAAACCAAGGCCTATGAGCTCAGTCACCATGGTAAACTGCCTCGTAAGTGAGGCCCAAAGTCTCCTTCCTGTGGGTATTTGAGGCTCCCACCTGCACTTTTACTTCCTCTCTCTTCTCTTAACCTCTCACCTCCCCTGCAATCACTCCAGTCTTAGTTCCCACCAGCTCACTTTCAGCCCAATGTTATAACTAATTGCTGATGAGTCATTAATTAATAAGTATGGGAGGGGAGGGTCTGACAGCTCTTCCTGAGGTATTTCCATTTTAATAAAGGATTCTAAACTTTAAAAGTCCTTAAGGTGCTTAGCTAGCATGGCCCAGTGGTTGAGCATCAACTTATGAACCAGGAGGTCACAGTTCGATTCCCGGTCAGGGCACATGCTCTGGCTGTGGGCTCCATCCCCAGTGGTGGGCATGCAGGAAGCAGCCAATCAATGATTCTCTCTCATCGTTGATGTTTCTATCTCTCTGTTCCTCTCCCTTCCTCTCCGAAATCAATAAAAATATATTTTTAAAAAGTCCTTAAGGTATAAGATGTCATGTCAGTAAGACTATACACTCACAGTTTAATAGGGAATATGCTGAGTATTTTAAAGGGAGTGTAATATGAAAGACTGGATGTCATATCTGTGCTTCTGCAGGACAGCACTTAAGAGAGGAATTACACATTTGACATGATTTGCTTGCAGAAGCTTTTTCTCTTTTTTGCTTATCATTAGAATGCACCCATTTCCTGAATAGACCGCAATGCACCTGCGAGTTCCCTCTTAGGCCTTTCCTAAGATTGCCACTCACATCCATTAGATGATTCCACTCCCAACTTTTCAAAGGACCAAGTTACGCTTACAGGTTGCCCAAAGGGTGTTTATAACCAGGTTTTAGCCAGGGCTGTCTTTCACTTGCCTCTTTCACAGGTTTTTGAATGTGAATATCGTGGAAGCAGGTCATGTAGTCAATATTCCCATCGTCGTCTGTGAGAACCAGATGTGAACTCAGGGTTCTCCATGGTAAGTTCAGCCCCAAGGTGTTTTCCATAGAAAAAGCCCATTGTCCCATAGAAATTTTTCCTAACAATAACAACCAAAAAGAAAAGAAAAAAGCCTATTAATTGGTTGATAATTTGATTTTAAAAAATGCAACCTCCTCAGGGGAGCCAGTGGGAAGCCTGGGGTTTCAATGCCTGGGTGCCTCCTACTCCCCTTTCCAGTTTGTCCTACCAGGCCCCACGGCTCCAAGGGAGGAACTAAAGAAAGTCTTTGGTATTCCACAGCGCTTTCCCTTACTGTTATGTGTAAGTAGTCAGACCTTGGGTGTTAGCTGTCTTTTTCTGATTAACAAAATAAAGTATTTTATAATAGAAGATTTGAAAATGCAAAAGGATATAAAGAAAAAGTTATATAAAGGACAAAAGATTACTTTTATTTTTAACATTTTTGGCATATTATTCACTTTTCATTTTTCCAGATTAAATACCCTTTAATCCCCTAATATGATATGTAGTTTTTCAAAATATAAATCTTTATTTTCCCTGATTATTAAAGACATGCTTATTTGAAATGCTTTTGAATAAACAGAAAATAAAACAATATCCACAATTTATATGTCCATTCTACTGTTGGTAGACACCTGATTATCTCCAATTTGGGGCAATCACAAATAGTGCTGCTAAGAACATTTCCATACATGCCCCTTTGGTGCACTGAACCTATAGCTCAATTTGGGGAGAATTTGTATCTTGACAACATTGACCCTTGAACATAGTAATATCTACCCATTTATTTCAATTCTTTTTCATTTCTTTTAATACTATTTTAGAAGTCTCATACATCAATTATTTGGTTTCTTCCCTGGTACTTGTCTATTATAAATGATATATTTTAAGGTTTTATTATCTATAAGTTTATTGCTAGCTACACTAATTATCAGTTTATTACCACTCAGCTCCAAATGTACCCTTCCTTGCCCTGTTTTGTGATATTGGAGCTGATTCCTGTAAACATTTCCTTTTTTTGGCAGCTGGTATAATGTTAGGCTTTGTCAGCAGAGGGTACAGGAAGAATACTCTAAGACATGGCAGAAGAAATGGTTCTTGTATGCTTGACTCACTAGTAAATTTCACTGACACCACAGTGGTGCCTCCCTTGCCAGCAGTGTGTGGGAGACACAGGGTGCACACCTCAAAGAGAGTTTTGCTGGTATTACAGTGGGTGGCTTCATCCTCTCCAGCCCTGTCCCTCTAGCTGCAGACCAACTCTGACCTGAGACATCTCAGTGAACTTCTCCCTGCAGTGGGCCACAGTCACACCCTCCCTGATGAGGTCTGAATCTTAGCCTTGGTTGGGAGTAGGAGACTCTTCCAAGTTTGTTCCTTCCCTGGGTACCCTCTCTCAGCCTTAGAGATACTAACTGTTCCCTACACTTCCTATTCCTATATTCTTTTACCTCTTTTAGTAATTAATTATTTTTTTACTAGTTAATAATTCTTTATACTAAGTTTCAGTGTTCAAAACAGTGATGTGGTTTCTATCTCCTGAATAGGCTCTGACTAATACATAGTGATATTGTATTTTTTCCTTTCTAATTCTTATGGTTTTAACTTGCCTTATTTCACTGGCTAACATCCCTAGTAAAATGTTGAACAGTCTTGAGAGTAGGCATCTGTATTAGTTTCCTACTGCTGTTATAACAAATTACCACAGACTTAGTGGCTTAAGATAATACAAATTTATACTCTTAGATTTCTGGAATTTCGAAGTCCAAAATCAGTTTCACAAGAAAGGAGATGCAGCCTAGAGATTTATCATACTTACTGTGAGGCTGGTAAATGCACTACAATTCTGCATCCTCTAGATTCTAGCTATTTCTTAACAGGCAGGCCTTCCAGAGTGTCTAGTCTGACATATTACCAAAATAGAATTTAAATTCAGGATTGTTGTTTGAAAGAAGCTTACTGAAAAGGAGGACTACGCCTTTTTCCAAGCATATAGTGAATTATATTTTATTTTATCTCTATCATTCCTCCCTATTAAAAATAGAGAACCGAGATCTTAGGAAAGCAAAGAAAATGAAAACAGATCTGCATTTAACCTGGCATGTTAAGAAATGGTAAGCATTGTATAATTTTATTACCTGATTTAGTTCGGTCTTGAAGTTGGAAACTACGAATGAGATCTGTTTTTCGTGAAACCATTCTCTCTTTCAGTATCCTGATGGCACTACTTTCTATGGTGTTCACTCTATGTTAAGAAAACAATTATTAGGTGAAAATTACATAAATCATCATGTTCTGTTTCATTTTAATGCACTATGTTACTCACCAGTTTCTGCTTTTAAAAAAAGTTTTAATTGATTTCAGAGAGAGGAAAGCAGAAGAAGAGAGATAGAAACATCAATGATGAGAGAAAATCATTGATCGGCTGCCTCATGCACACTCCACACTGTGGATCGAGCCCACAACCTGGGTGTGTCCTGACTAGGAATCAAACCATAACCTCCTGGTTCATAGGTCAATGCTCAACCCCTGAGCCACAACAGCTGGGCAATAAAAACATATTTTTTTTCAAAATTATCCTGCTATATTTGGTCAAACATTTAATTAATCCACCCCTAATGCCTTGGCAGGCCCAGACCATAGGATTTTGTGGGCCGTATAAGGTCTGCAGGCCAGAAGTACCTCACCCCTGTTATATACCATATTAATAGAATAAAGGACAAAAAACACATGATCATCTCAATAGATGCAGAAAACATATTTGACAAAATCCAATATTCTTTCATGATAAAAACACTCCACAAACTAGTAATAGAGGGGAACTTCTTCAACTTGATAAGGGGCACCTATAAAAAACAACACAGCTAATATACTTAATGATAAAAGACTGAATGGTGTCCCTGTTAAGATTGGGAACAAGATAAAATATCTGCTTTCACCACTTCTATTCAACATTGGTGTGGAGGTTCTAGCCAGGGCAATTAAGCAAGAAAAAGAAGTAAAGGCATCCAGATTGGAAGACAAGAAGTAAAACTATCTCCATTCACAGATAATATGATCTTGTATATAGAATATCCTAAGGAATCCACTAAAAACTAACAGAACGAATGTAGAAGTTCATCAATATTGCACAAAACACACAAAAAATAAATTGTATTTCAATACACTAAAAATGAACCATTCAAAAATGTAATTAAGAAAATAAATCCAGCTTCTGCACAGCGAAAGAAATAAGCATCAAAATGAAAAGAGAGCCCACTGCATGGGAGAACATATTTGACAATGATACATCTAATAATGGGTTAATTTCCAAAATATATAAAGTACTCACACAACTCAACAAAAGGAAGACAAACAACCCAATCAAAAAATGGGCAGAAGATCTAAACAGACACTTCTCCAAAGCAGACATACAAATGGCATATGGAAAAATGAGACATATGGAAAAATGCTCAATGTCACTAGTCATTAAAGAGATGCAAATTAAAACAATAATGAGGTACCACTTTACACCTGCCAGGATGGTTACCATCAAATAAATCAACAAACACGTGCTGGTGGGAATATGGAGAAAAGAGAACCCTAGTACACTGCTGGTGATAATGCAGATTGGTACAACCACTATGGAGTGGAAAACATTATAGAGCTTCCTCAAAAAATTAAAAATGGTACTGCCATTTGACCCAATGATCCCACTTCTAGGAATATATCTTAAGAAATCCAAAACATCAATCAGAAAGAACATATGCACCCCTATGTTCATAGCAGCATTATTTACAATAGCTAAGATCTGGAAACAGCCCAAGTGCCCATCAGTAGATGAGTGGATAAAAAAATTGTGGTACATTTACACAATGGAATACTATGCAGCAGTAAAAAAAAAAGGATCTCTTACCCTTTGAGACAGCATGGAGGGACCTGGAGAGTATCATGCTAAGTGAAATAAGTCAGTCAGAGAAAGATAAGTATCACATGAGCTCACTTACATGTGGAATCTAATGAACAAAATAAACTGACAAACAAAATAGATCCAGAGACATGGAAGCATGCAAAATACTGAGGATCCTTAGAAGGAAGTGGGGAGGGAAGAGAGCAATCAAAGAACTTATATGCATATATGCATAACCTATGGACACAGGCAATAGTGTTATGAAAGCCTAGGGAGGAGAAAGGAGTGGGAAGGAAGGGAGGGTCAACGGGGGGGGGGGGCACCTGTAATACTTTCAACAATAAAGATAGATTTTTTAAAAATAAAAGAACTTCACTTTTTAGTACCAAAAAGAATAAAATACTTATAAATGAATTTAACAAAAGACGTCTAAGACTTGTACACTGAAAAGCACAACACTGTTTAAGGAAATGAAAGAAGGTCTCAATAAATAGAATAATATGGGTTGGAAGACTTAATATTGTTAAGCTGGCAACAGTCACAAAATTGATCTATAGATTCAAAATAATCCCTATCAAAATCCCAGTTGGCATTTTTTGCAGAAGTTGAGACGCTGATTCTAAAATTCATAGACAAATGTCAGGGACACAGAAAAACCAAAACTATCTCAAAAAAGAAGAACCGGGTTCAACTCACATTTCCGTTTCAAAATTTACCACAAAGGTATAGTGATCAGGACAGTGTGTTACTCACATTAGGATAGACATGTAGATCAATGGAATCCAATTTAAAGTCCAGAAATAAACCTGTACCTTTATGGTCAATTGATTTTTGACAAGTGTGCCAAGACAACTGAATGGGGGAAGGATAATCTTCCTGACTGATGGTGCTAAGATAACTGAATGTCCGCAAGTACAAGAATGAAGTTGGATCCCAATCTTACACCATACATAAAAAGTAACTCAAAATGGATCAGACACCCAATTGTAAAAACTTACTCAATAAAATTCTTAGAAGAAAACAAAGGAATGTGTTTGGGGTTAGGCAATGGCTTCTTAAATTCGACAATTCATATATCTAATAAGTGACATGTATACAGGATATATAAAGAACTCTTAAAACACAATAATATAAAATGGGGGAATAATATACATAGGAAATTCAAAGACGAGAAAATGCAATTTCCAAAAACATAAGATGGGTAAACTCAGCTTGGCAAAAATAAGAATAGGGTAAAAATATCTGAGACTAATGAGGATGTGAAGAAACGGTATATTGTTCTTCGGGTTGTTAATTATTACAATTCTTGGAGTATCCAGCAACATTTTAAACATATAAATCCATAAATCTCATATTTTGAAATCTTACCTAAAAGCAACACTAAAACTTTATATATATATATATATATATATATATATATATATATGCACACACAGAGAGAAATGTTTGTTATAGTATTGTTTTTAAGTGCAAAACCCTGGAACCATTCTGGTTGGCCATTATTTGAATAAGATTTACTCACTTCACAAGTGTTATGGCATATATACACTACAGAATATTATGTATCTATTAAAAAGAATAAATTAGGTCTATATGTACTAACTTGGGGTGATGTTCATGATAGAATCTTTAGGGAAAAAGTCAGTTGTAGAATAGAGTGTGCAGTGTGATTCTATCTTTATAAAAAGAAATGTATGTATGGTGTTTATTGACTTTCTCCTCCTACTAGGATATGCATTTGATGAGGGAAAGGATTTTTGCTTATTTAGGTTATTGCTATATCACCTGTGCCTAAAACAGTGTCAGATACATAATATGTGCTTAATTTGTTTTTATTCAATGAATGAACAATTGCTTGTCTATTTTTGTAGAAGCAAGGAGAACAGGGTGGAAGGTCCATACCAGGCTATTAATTTCAGTTACCTATGGGGAAAAGGATTATTGAAAAGTAGGGGGAGAGATCATTAACATTATATATATATATATATATATATATATATATATATATATATCTCACTTCTTAATAATTAATATATTCATTTTATAGTGAAAAATGTTAAAAAGATAATGTTAAAGGGAGAAAAAGAAGACAAGCTATGAATGCCATTACATAGAGAAACACACACAACTCTTTTGTCATATACACTGCTGGATAAAGAAGAGACAAAGAAGTAACTCCAGACTGGGCTGTTTGAGGGTGGGAAAAGACAAAACTATAGGTTACATGGCTGGGTGGTGTGGGGACCTTTTTTTTATATTCAATTAAGGACTGGATGCTGACCACTTTATCCATCTAAAGATATGTATAAATTTTAAAATTGCTCTTCTTATTGTCAAATATGAATGTATTCACTACTTCGTGTCTGGAACTATTTCCATACCAATGAGTAAACAATAAGTAGTTGTCTTCACCCTCGTGGCTCTTAGTCACTTTGGTTGGTTCTATTTGGTCACCAGTACCCATGTTCAGAATTCCCCTTAGAGTATACACACCTTTGATGAAGAGGTCTTAGGCATGTTGCCTTTGTTACTTGGTACTGGAAAAATCGAAGGGTTGTACAAAAACCAACCTTGATGTAAGCACCTCGATTACTGCCTTCTTCATAATAATTAGAAGCAGAAAATACCGTAATAACCTAATTAAAGAATAAGAGGATCAGGTTTACATAAAGGTAGTTCTCAAAATATCCTTCAATAAAGTCAGAAATAGCTCAAGTCTTAAAAAAGCAAAAATTAAACAAAGTTCAGAATCCATACAAATCATTCATGTCTGTCAAGATTTCCCGTGATTCCATTGGAGAGAAACAAGGCTTTTAAATCAGTGTCCCCAGGAGTACTGATTTTTAGCCTTCATCCACACAGGGTATGGCCTTGCAATCTTGAGTATAATCTCAGCTTCAATCTTAAAATCCTCCTTAATGCTCTGTTTTGTAAATTCTAAATTTTCCAAGGGGGTAAAGCCTTTATTTTCTTTTCTTGTGATATTTGAGCATTCAAAATAAAACTTGTCTAGTATCAGTCTTTTGCTTTTGCTTGGAACTGACTGATTTGGAGGGCCCAAGGCACTCCACAAAACCAGTGCTTTAAGGGCATAGAAATAGTGGCTAAAATAAGGGACCACGACCACTCAGTTGGCCTTGGGGCTGTAGTGGAGGATGGATGGTAACATCTTTCAGTGACCAAAAACCTTGCTTAGATCAAGTCCTATCCTAATAAGTCACTGCTATTTTCTCTCCATTTTCTTATTACCAACAATCCTATATAATAAAAGGGTAATATGCAAATTGACCCTAACAGCAGAATGACTGGGAATGACAGGTCGCTGTAATGTGCACTGACCACCAGGGGGCAGACGCTCAATGCAGGAGCTGCCCCCTGGTGGTCAGTGCGCTCCCACAGGGGGAGCTCCGCTCAGCCACAAACTGGGCTGATGGCTCCAAGTGTAGTGGTGGTAGCAGGAGCCTCTCCCACTCCCTTGGTAGCGCTAAGGGTGTCCAACTGCGGCTTAGGCCTGCTCCCCACAGGACATCCCCCAAGGGCTCCTGGGCTGCCAGAGGGATGTCTGACTGTCAGCTTAGGGAGCAGGCCTAAGCCGGCAAGTGGACATCCCCCAAGGGGTCCCAGACTGCGAGAGGGTGCAGGCAGGGCTGAGGGACTCCTCTGAGTGCACACATTTTTGTGCACTGGGCCTCTAGTCTCCAAATAATACTTGCCTTAACCACCTCACAATTGTTATTCAGAGCCTGAAATGTAGTAATATAGTTAAGAAAAGCAAAAGTGTTGAAATAGAAGGAAATGACATGCAAATTTATATTCTTTTTGTATTCATTGCTGTTCAGTATTAGAAAAAGGAGTATCCCAGGACAAATTGGGACAAGAAACCAGTTCCTCAGTCCTCACCTCTTCTAGCCTTATCACACACCACTGCAGGAGCACAATATACTCCATTTTAGTGGCTACAGCTTAACTAACTACAGTGAATGACTTCCTAGAGATCACCTTCTCAAGTAAGTGGAGGGGAAGTGTATTTTGTTGCTCTGCCCTGCACCAGGAACATGCAAAGGTGAAAGAGCAAACTGGATTCATGGCTGCCATTTAAGTGCTCAATGAGGATAAGTACATTCTCAACCCCACCTTACTGGAGATTTGCCTTGCGATCAGTAAAAGCCTTTCTCTGTTTGTACTTAGTGTTGCATGTCAGTTTCTGTCTTTGGGATTAGGGAAGATGATGGAATTAAACCAAATATCCCTTAGGGTGAAGGACAGAGAGGCCCCGTCCAACAATGTATGTAAACCCTACAGCAGTGATGGCGAACCTATGACACGCATGTCAGAGGTGACACGCGAACTCATTTTTTGGTTGATTTTTCTTTGTTAAAGGGCATTTAAATATATAAAATAAATATCAAAAATATAAATTTTTGTTTTACTATGGTTGCAAATATCAAAAAATTTCTACATGTGACACAGCACCAGAGTTAAGTTAGGGTTTTTCAAAATGCTGACACGCTGAGCTCAAAAGGTTCGCCATCACTGCCCTACAGTCTGCTGTTTCTGTCTACCAAAGCATGGCCTTCTCTCTAGGTACCAGGGAAGACATCTTTCCATGGGCCTTTAGGTGAGACATATCCTGTGAAGAAAGACTGTGCTTAGGGGAAGGATGTCTGTGATGGTGTCACCAACAATGTTAGCTTACCTTCCCATCATGGCATATTTCATACCCTTCAGGCTTACATTCGTGAGACCTAATGAGCAGCTTCAAACGGTTTTTATTAAGAAACTTCGAGGTAACATCTGGCCCAAAATAGCAGCCCCCTCCTCGACATGTGTTTGGATAACAGCCTCGTTTCCCTCTAGGATCACTCCACAGAATATCGATAACCTTAAAACAACAAACCAGATTAGGCTGCTATTTACAAGGGAGAGTTTATCTTTCTAGATTCCAAATTCTTTTCCAGAAATATTTACCCACATTATCCCAAAGTCTTACTATTTCTCATTCTTCCTTCAAAATTGTTTCATATTTTTATCCTTCATGAACCTCTTCGAGAATAGTTTTAATTTTATAGCCACCAAAATCCCTTTCTGCTCATCCCCAATAACCAATGTTGCAATAATAGTAACTGATGTAGAAATATTTAGTAATCATGAAGAATCAGCCCTTGGCTTTTTTTTTAATCCATCACAAATGTTTCACAATTGCTGAACCTACAAAAGTCTTTTCTCTTGAAAGAACTTAATTGTCATGTTCAAAGGAGATAGCCATTTCCCCACAATGAACACACATTAGGTATTCTTAATATGGCCAAAGAGATAAGGTAGGTCTCTCAGTTGTGGCTTTGGCCCTGGTGTTTGTACTGTTGAGTACATAAGGTGAGGAAGCCTTTTTCCTATCACAAATATAGACAACTGCTTATCCAAGAATACCTCCTAAAGCATCTCTTTTGACTTTATGCCCTCTTGATAAGTACATCTCAGTTTCAACAATACATTTAGCCACTGGTTGGTTTCCACAATGTGTTCTACTAAACCCACAAGTATTTTGTTAGCATAACATTTTCTTTTGGGGCTGAAATAAGCAAAAGCAGTCTACATGATGTCCAGGACAAAAGACCCAAGTTTCTAAGAATATTTTAATAGAAATTTGGGGGCTTCCTGTTTGTGGCTGTAATCTATGTATAATGTTTCTTTATTCAAATGTCTCCTACAGGAGCTTAAACAGTAGTGAAAAAAACTAATTTTGTCACTAAATATGTATAACCTTGAGAAAACTCTCTGGATCTCAGTTTCTAGATCTTTCAAATCAGAGGTTTGGGCCATAAGACTTGTAAAGTATCTCAAAGTTCTAACAAACCATGATTCTAAGAGTCTATATTTTCCACGTGCTTCTTTTGAGGGAATGAGGAAGCATGCATTTTAAGTTGTACAGTTACTCTCGTGCAGTGGTTCTCAACCTTCCTAATGCCGCGACCCTTTAATACAGTTCCTCATGTTTTGGTGAGCCCCCAATTTCATTGTTACAAATTGGACATAATTAAAGCATAGTGATTAATCACAAAAACAATACGTAATTATATATGTGTTTTCCGATGGTCTTAGGCGACTCCTGTGAAAGGGTTGTTTGACCTCCAAAGGGGTCACGACCCACAGGCTGAGAACCGCTGCTCTAGTGGGTCTTAAGAAGAGGGCCAGAAGTGGCTGTCCCACTAAACATGATAGTACAGCTATTTATAGGTTTGGCATTGAAGGAGGGCTAGGTATAAGTAATGGAAAAGACAGTGAGATGGAGAAAAGAACAGAACTGGCTGGGTAACTGCTCTGGGATGACAGGCACCAGGTCAGAACTGGAGAAACACTGCACCAGACACATTTCAGACACTTGTAGAGTTTTTGATGATTGATTAAAGTGAGAATTAAAACCACCTAAAGATGATTCTCCTTTCTTCCCTACTAAATTCAATCACTAGAACAACCCTACCCTACAAATAAATAAAATGGAACCCATTTACTTTGCTGGTGTTTATGATAAAAATAACACTTGCATTTTAAACTGAAAGATATCTTGCTCCTATACCATAAATTCATGTTTGGAGGATGACTTGGCATCCTATATAATAAAGAGGTAATATGCAAAATGACCCTCATGCCCTCACATCACAAGATGGCTGCCCCCACGTTGTCACAAGATGGCCACCCCATGTCATCACAAGATGGCCACCCCCATGTTGTCACAAGATGGCTGTCCCCATGCCATCACAGATGAGCGCCCCCATGTCGTCACAAGATGGCCACCCCACATCATCACAAGATGGCCACCACAAGATGGCCGCCCCACGCTGTCACAAAATGACCACCTCCACATTCTCACAAGATGGCCAGCAGGGGAGGGCAGTTGGGGGTGATCAAGCCGGCAGGAGAGCAGTTAGGTGTCAATCAGGCTGGCAGGGGTGCAACTAGGGGCAATCAGGCAGCCAGGCAGGTGAGCGGTTAGGAGCCAGCAGTCCCAGATTGTGAAAGGGATGTCCTACTGCTGGATATATTTTATTGATTTTTTACAGAGAGGAAGAGAGAGGGATAGAGAGTTAGAAACATCGATGAGAGAGAAACATCGGTCAGCTGCCTCCTGCACACCCCCTACTGGGGATGTGCCCACAACCAAGGTACATGCCCTTGACCGGAATCAAACCTGGGACCCTTCAATCCACAGGCTGATGCTCTATCCATTGAGCCAAACCAGTTAGGGACAGACTGCTGGTTTTAAACTGGTAGATGGACATCCTCTCAGGGGTCCCAGATTGAAGAGAGTGCAGGCTGGGCTGAGGGACACCCCCCCGCCCAGTGCATGGATTTCGTGCACTGGGCCTCTAGTTTAGTATAATAAAGGAGAAAATATGGAACACAAGGAGTTGTGTTTTATAAAGAGAGGACAGAGCGTCGGCCTGCAGACTGAAAGGTCCCAGGTTCAATTCTGATCAAGGGTATGTGCCTTGGTTGCGGGCACATCCCCAGTGGGGAGTGTGCAGGAGG
>NW_005871097.1:1730307-1734230 GCF_000147115.1 Myotis lucifugus
TCAATTATGCCAAAATTACTCCCGGAATTTTCTCTTAATTACCCTTAAAGCACAGTATATATGATTTTTGCATATACAACCCTATATAGCAATGTGGATGTGTGATATTTTATATATGTGATAATGTATAATAGATTATATGAAAGTAAAATTTTATACATTTCTCTCCTTTTGCCATATGTATATAGTTGAAATTTACATAAATTAAATGCACATATGATGGGACTCTGTTGAAATAGATTAATTACTGGCCAAGGAGTTAATTCTTCAAGTGTCACCTATGTCACTTGGGACAAATCACTTTGCCTATTCAGGCCTTAGATGGCTCAGCTATGAAATGAGGAAGATATATGTAACACTCATTTTTCTTTAATTCAAAGTCATAAGGGATAGGTTTATAGAAATGAACTTCAGAATCATTCATTCCTTGAATTCTGCATTTCTTTTTTGTCTAGAATTCATTCACTTAAGTAGGTTTACACAGACTGTGGCTACCACATAGATTTAATTCTGAAGCTCACAAACAAAAACTTCCATAAAGGGTGAAACAAATTCCTAGGCAGAGATAATCTCTCTCTTCTCTGGAACACCCTCTCTCCTCTGACATGCAGGGTATTTTGGGTGATAAGTACAAAAAGAATAACTACTTACCATTCTTTCCTGAAATTGTCAAACTAAAAACTGGAAAAGTTTTACTGAATGATAGCTTTTTATTGCCTGGTCAATAAATATCTGATTACAAAACACTGTTGAAACTAAAGATCTGAAGAAATGGAAAGACATCCCATGTTCATGAAGTTGAAGATATAATATTAAGAGTGCAATAGCATCTAAATTGACCCATAGATTCAAGGCAATGCCTACCAAAATCCCAGCTGCTTTTTGGTAGAAATTGACAAGGTGATCCTAAAATTCATATGGAAATTTAAGGGATCCAGAATAGTCCCAAAAAAATCTCGAAAAAGAAGAAAAAAGGGTGGAGAACTCACACTTCCCAGTTTTAAAACTTCATACAAAGCTACCGTAATCAAAACTGTGTAGTAATAATCTTATCTAATAAAGAGGGAATATGCAAATTGACCATCATGCTGTAATGGTCAAGATGGCTACACCCACAGCAGAGGCAGGGATTCCATAACACAAGAGGGCTATGTCCACAGCGGAGGCAGGGATTCCATAACACAAGAGGGCTATGTCCACAGTGGAGGCAGGGATTCTGTAACACAACATGGCTGCACCCACAGCATAGGCAGAATTCCTGTAACAAGCCTTAAGGAGCAATCAGCAGGGACCTGAGGCTGCGTGGCACTGGGCTAGGGCAAAAGACCTGAGGCTGCGCCCCTCTGCCTGGTAGGGCTTGACAGGGGACCTCAGGCTGTGGCCCCCTGCCCTGGCACTGGGCCAGGGGACCTGAGGCCATGCCCCACACCCCGGCGGCGCTTGACAGGGGACCTCTGGCCGTGCTCCCTGCCCAGCGGGGCTTGATGGGAAACCTCAGGGCACAGCCCCTGCCCAGCAGGGCTTGACAGGGGACCTTAGGCCATGCCCTCGCCCTGGTGCCGGGCCAGGGGACCTCAGGCCATGCCACCTGCCCTGGCGCCAGGCCAGAGGACCTGAGGCTGCACCCCCCGCCTGGTGGGACTTGACGGGGGACCTCAGGCTGTGACCCCTGGCCCGGGCCAGGGGACCTCAAGGTGTACCTCCTGGCCCAGGCCGGGGGACCTCAGGCTGCGTCCCCTTCTCTGGCACCAGGCCAGGCAACCTGAGGCCGCGCCCACCTGGAGGGTTTGATGAGGGTGGGGCCGGCCAGGTCTGGATCTAGTCCAATGGGGGTGGGGCCAGCCGGGTCTGGGTTTTGTGTGATTTCGAGGCACATGTGGGTGGGCGGGGACTTGACTCTGGTTCTCGTGGCATGCCCCAGACTCTGACAGGAGGAAGATTTTCATATACATTTTACTAATTTTCTTTCATCTCTGATACTTCTATTATAAAGAGCAAATAGCAATATTAAAATATTTCCTCTAATTAATTCCCTTTTAATGTGCACAAATTTCGTGCACCGGGTCATTAGTATAAGGATAAACATATAGATCATGGAATATAATTAAGATTCTAGAAATAAACCTTCATATTTATTTTTTTTTTATTTTTTTTTTAAATATATTTTTATTGGTTTTTTAGAGAGAGGAAGGGAGAGAGATAGATAGTCAGAAACATCAATGGGAGAGAAACATTGATCAGCTGCCTCCTGCACACCTCCCACTGGGGACGTGCCCGCAACCCAGGTACATGCCCTTGACCGGAATCGAACCTGGGACCCCTCAGTCCGCAGGCCGACGCTCTATCCACTGAGCCAAACCGGTTTTGGCAAACCTTCATATTTAAAGTCAATTGATTTTTGGTGGGGGTACCAAGAAAATTCAGTGGGATCAGTCTTTTTAACAAATGGTGCTGGGATAACTGGATATCCACATACAACAGAATGAATTTTAACACCTACCTCATACCATACACAAAATTAACTAAAACTGGATCAGACACCTAAATGTCAGAGCTAAAACTATAAAACTCTTAGAACAAAACATAGGAATAAATCTTCATGACTTTGGGTTAGGCAATGACTTCTTAGATATAATACTAAAAGTACGAAGCAAAAGCACTGAGTAAAAGAAGCCAGACACAAGAGATCAAATATTGTAACATGTCCAGAAAAGGCAAATCTATAAAGACCAAAAGAGATTAGTGGTTACCTAAAACTAAGGGGAGCAGGGCTGGGAGAGTGGGGAGGTGGGGAGGAAATGGGGAGTGACTGATAATAGGTATGGAGTTTATTCGGTGACAAAAATATTCTAAAATTAGACTGTGGTGATAGCTGCACAACACTGTGAAAATATAAAAAAACAATGAATTATATACTTCAAATAAGTATGTTATGTGGTATGGGAATTATATATCAATAAAGCTGTCAAAAAATAGTGATAAATTCAGTGAGAAGGATATGATCTGTGTATAAAGGCAAGTCACTTTTTATCTCTATATTGTAAGGGACAACATAATCTATGCTGTGTCTTCTTTACCACTTTGGTGAACAGTCTGATTACCTACCTGTTCCCACTCATGCTTTGTTAAATAATCAGAAGGTGATCCACTTAATTTGACTCCCCGAGGCACATGTCCTTTATTCTTCTTCGTCTCAGTACCACTATCTTTATCCATTGGAACTGGTGGCATTAGCACGGATTTCATCTACAAAAGAAATTCTTGCTTTAGTCAAACCCTATGCTTGGTGTGCTGCATGCAGAAACTTCAGTACCAGTTACTATTCTGTCTATATTGTTGTGCCTCAACCCAGTGAAAAACGCATGGTCATCTTTTGCATCTCACCCATTTCCTTTATCTTAGTGATTCATTGATATCTAGAAAGTGAGCCTGTTAAATTCTGCTTATACATTTTTCAAATAGCCCTACAGGGAAAGTTTCCCATTAGTTTCTAAAGGACCCTAGAGGCACAGATGTCAGTGCTACACATGTTCTGAGGCATCATCTCAGGAAATGGAAGATGCTAAGGGAAAACTGTCTCCCTCTGAGCCTTAATCTATACACTAGAGGCCCGGTGCATGAAATCTGTGCATGGGGCGGGGCGTCCCTCAGCCCAGCCTGCACTCTCTCCAATCTGGTACCCCTCAGGGAATGTCCAACTGCCAGTTTAGGCCCTACAGGATTGGGCCTAACCAGCAGTCGGACATCCCTCTCGCAACCTGGGACTGCTGGCTCCTAATTGATTGCCTGCCTGCCTGCCTGATCACCCCTAACCACTCTGCCTTACAGCCGGGAAGCCCCCTACCTGCCCCCCCGGCGGGCCCTGGATCACCCCCAAACAACCTCTGCCCTGCCCACCTTGATTGCCCCCCAAACTGATTTCC
>NW_005871097.1:1734330-1773980 GCF_000147115.1 Myotis lucifugus
ACCGTATCGGCCCGTAAACTCCCTTCCCTGTCGTGCATGGATTGACTCTAAACAACTCTTCCTCGGCTCCCTGCCACTGTTGCTCTTTCCGGAAGGAAGTTCTGGTTTTAAATTAGCATATTACCCTTTTATTAGTATAGATGGGGCTAAGAGAGGACCCAATAGGCTTTGATTTCAGAAATACTTCAAAAGTGGCTGCTTTTCATTTTGTTGTGTTTTCCTGGAGAAATGCGAGAAAGTACATTTATGTCCAGGAAAGTTCTCAAAGGGGACATAAGCTGAAAACTTTGGAAGCCCTTCAACTTAAATGCAATGTGGTCTCAATCTGACCTGCCAGCAATTGCTGCTGTTCTCTAATCCTACTAATAAAGTGATGCATTTCTTTGGAAAATAAAATATCTTTCTGATAGTATGCCAATTACTATAATCCCTTCTACATTCCCTTACATAACTTGAGACTGTAATTTTACACTTGTTTCTTTATAGCACCCTACCCTTATACAAAATAATTTTTAAAACTACTTCTGTTATATTGGTGGCCTTAGTTAAGTGATAGACAATTCTCTGTGGTAGGTTCTTAGTTTCTTCTATAAACTAGGGTGTATATGAAATCTTACCTTTGTTTTTCAAAAATAAAATTGAATCTTATTCTGAGGTGCTGTCTCATTGAGATTGTTGGAAATTCAATCTCAGCTATTATTGGTAAGTTCACAACCTACCCTCCTCATCCCCTTTCCCCAGCAAATGTCCCCAGGTCTTATGCAGAGCAGAATATTCTGGGAGGACACTCTGGACTTGGGTCCACACAATTTCTGATAAACTCATTGGGCAAGTCCACATGGTCTCTTAGGTACGTGTGGCTCTTCTGTTTTCATGGCCAATAGGGATCAGGATACTTTGCCCCACCCCCTTCCTAAGGTACCACAACATCATTTTCTCCTGGAGGACCTCCTAACCATCCCTTCCCCCATCCCCTGCCAGGGAGTTTGAAGAATACTAGAATCTTAATCTTACAGAGTATTCCTTCTCCATCCCTCTGCACTGACCCATCCTCCCAAACTGCCCACCTTACAAAATTCCTTTAATGAACCTAGAATGGAGGTTGTCATCAGGTTCCCCCAACCCTCCCCCTCCCCTACTAACAGTTATACCACAACAAGTGTAAACCAGGAAGTATGGTCACCCTACACTTGGAAGGTCCTAAGGGATGGAAAAGTAGGGGTTATAAATTTGGACTTGAGGCTCTAGCCAGGTCGCTCAGTTGGTTGGAGCCTTGCCCCCATGTACCAAGCTTAGAGGTTTAATCCCCAGTTGCAGGAGGCAAACCAATGAATGCATGGGTGAGTGGAACAATAGACTGATGTTTCTCTCTCTTTCTCTCTTTCTCCCCTTTCCCTCCCTCCCTCTCCCTTCCTCTTTCTCAAATCAATTTTTTTAAATTAAAAATAAATAAAATTGGACTTCAAAATCTACTTTTGTATCCCATCTGGTAGAGTTCTAAAGGCTTGAACCTACTACTTTTATTACAGCTCAATTATATTTAATACAACTATGTGCTGCCAGGTAAACCTCACTCTAGGAGAGTAGAAGCTACAAAAACTATGTAAGTCAAATTTTTATCTTTAAAGTCCATCTTATGAGTTGGCAGAACAATGATCCTTAAATGGTATGAAATTTGAGGTATCCTGGGAAAATTCCTGGTCCAGAAACCTCTACCCAGAGTCTGTCTTCATGACTGAAATTCAAACCTTAGTCCCAAGTATCAGGAAAAAAAGGAAAGAGTTGGAGAAGAGAGCTCTATGTTCAGAGCTTACTCTATGATGTTTTCTTCATCTAGGTAATTATATTTAATCCTAATAATTCAATATGGTAGGTATTTTTAGCTTCAATGTATAGGTATGGAAACTGAGACCTAGACAACTTTGGTTCCTTGCCAGTCACCCAGTCAGGGAGTGGCAGAAGCAGGATGAAAAGCCAGCTATACCTGTGTGATGTCAGAACTTCATGGTATTTACTAGATCAAGGTGGCTCTCAATTTAGAGATAGTAATGGGCATTCAATAGACATGAGATCTTAATACCTGAAAAAGCCCTAGAGAGGAATGGATAAAGGACTTAAATGTGACAGGAAACCATAAAAATACTAGAGGAATCCAAAGGCAACAAAATCTCAGACATATGCCGAAGCAATTTCTTCACCAATACAGCTCCTAGGGCATTGGAAACTAAAGAGAAAATAAACAAATGGGACTACATCAAAATTAAAAGCTTCTGCACAGCAAAAGAAACCATCAACAAAACAACAAGAAAGCCCACTGCATGGGAGAACATATTTGCCAATGTTATCACCGATAAGGGTTTAATCTCCAACATTTATAGGGAACTCATACAACTTAACAAAAGGAAGATAAACAATCCAATCAAAAAGTGTGCAAAGGACCCAAATAGACACTTTTCAAAAGAGGACATTCAGAAAGCCAAGAGACATATGAAAACATGCTCAAAGTCACTAATCATCCGAGACATGCAAATCAAAACAACAATCATCTCACACCTGTCAGAATGGCTATCATCAACAAATCAACAAACGACAAGTGCTGGAGAGGATGCGGAGAAAAGGGAACACTCATGCACTGCTGGTGGGAATGCAGACTGGTGCAGCCACTATGGAAGACAGTATGGAGTTTCCTCAAAAAGTTAAAAATGGAACTCCCATTTGACCCAGTGATCCCACTTCTAGGAATATATCCCAAGAAACCAGAAACACCAATCAGAAAGGATATATGCATCCCTATGTTCATAGCAGCACAATTTACCATAGCAAAGATCTGGAAACAGCCTAAGTGCCCATCAGCAGATGAATGGATTAGAAAACTGTGGTACATCTACACAATGGAATACTATACTGCTGTAAAAAGGAAGGAATTCTTACCATTTGCAACAGCATGGATGGAACTGGAGAGCATTATGCTAATTGAAATAAGCCAGTCAATGAAAGAAAAATACCACATGATCTCACTCATTTATGGATAATAAGGACCATTATAAACTGATGAACAAAAATAGATACAGAGGCAGAGGAGCCTCAAACAGACTGTCAAACTACAGCAGGAAGGCTGGGGGGGGGGTTGGGGGGCGGGGGGGGGTAAGAGATCAACCGAAGGACTTGTATGCATGCATATAAGCATAACCAAAGGATATAAGACACTGGGGGGTAGGGGAGGGTGGGGAATTGTCAAGAGGGGTAAAAAAAAGGAGACATATATAATACTCTTTGTAATACTTTAAGCAATAAAAAAAAATTTTAAAAACACTACAGTAATTTTTTTTTAAAAAAGCCCTAGAGGGGGTTACCTGCTCGGGCTAATCTCAGGAAAGGAAAATTCTTTAATCTGATCAATTGGTAGTGGCTGCCACAGCTGATCAGTTCTGTTGTCATAGGACAGGTGGTGGTGGAGTGTCTCATTCCTGCCATGTGCTTGCCAATATTTGACTGACAAAAACATCATGTTCCCTTGCTCTTGGCTAGAATCATATCCCCTCATTATGCTAACACTATCTCATGTTGATCGAAACGTCTTATTGACTTGACTATTTATTGATACCATGAGAAAGATGCCTTAGACTTAGGGTGGCCTTAAAATTTATTGCAACTGGTATACTTTTGAGGGTAAAGGGAGGTGCTATTAACACTTACACCAAGACAACAGGTATAAATCAAGAAGTATGATCCTCTCTGGGTGAAGTTGGGGATGAGGCTATGCAAAATCACTACAGAATTAGCAAAAAGGTTGTAAAAAAGGTTTTATCCAGTTTTGTCTTAGGCTTGCCCACTTTGCTCTTAAAATCTCTTAGGATTCAATTAACATTGAGTTAAGTACTTACTACATCTTAATTGCTGGGGATCCTGGGGTTATATCAGGGAACTAGAGAAGCAGGGGAAGATAGTACACAAACAGTACCACAGTTCGTTATTTAATTTTAGTAACTGTTATGAAGGATATATACAAGGGCTTCGGAGCATATAAAAGGGGAATTGATCTACCCTGCACATTGTGGAAGGCTTTGCAAGTGGGTCTATTTAAGCTGAAATTAAAAGGGTGAGAAGTTAGCAACAATATTATCATTCATATGTGTATAATGGTATAAGTGCTCCAAAAACTCAAAGTGAATAGGTGTCACACTTTTATCTATATCAGATTAAATTCCAGCTCTGGACTCCACTTGCCTAGATTGGTTAGAAATTGGTTATCAGTCCTGAGGGGTACGGGTTTCTGTTTTTTACTAGGACCATATCATCTGGCTCCAGAACTGCTATCGGGCCTCATGCCCATATGGTACCCCTAAGCCTCTGGTCTGGGGACTTGGCTGGTACAGGAGGAAGACAACTCCAGTCATTCTACAAAGCCCAGCGGAAGTAGCCTTTCACATAGGTGGGACAGCTTTACAGAACCCACACAACCACTTCCCTCAGAGGTTTTATACATGCCCCTGCTCTGTTTCTGTTGTTTTTAATATGATTACTTAGGCTTAAAAATATTTCCAAAAATATTACCCTGAGCCATTTGGAGTATTATAAGGGAACTCATATCAATTCAGAAATCAAGTGCTGTATGATTCCACCTATATTAGATACCTAGAGTAGTCAATTCATAGAGATAGAAAGTAGAAGGGGCTAGGGGAGGGGGGAATGTAAAGTTAGTGTTAATATGTAAATAATTTCAGTTTGGGATGATTAAAAGTTTGGGAAATTCATGGTAGTGATTTTGGTGATGGTTACACAACAATGTGAATTAATACCACTGAACTGTACACTTAAAATTAGTTAAAGTGGTAAATGTATACTTTAGCATAATATTAATTAGAGATTTTAATTTTTAAAAATAAGGATTTTTTCACTATTAGAAATGATATGAAATGCCAACATTTCCTTATATTCCCACTTTTATCATGAATTAAAAAATTTCCCATGTAGATCTAGTCAGTATGGCTCTGTTGGCTAAAGTGTCATCCAGTGCACCAGAAGGTCTGGGGTTTGATTCTAGTCAGGGCACATACCTAGGCTATAGGTTTAATCCCCAGTTGGGACACATATGGGAGGCAAGCAAAGGTCTCTCTCTCTCCCTCTCCCCGTCTCTCTCCCTCCCTCTTTAAAATCAATTTTTTTAAAAACATTTCCCATATATAGAAGTTACCCATTTAGTTCTTTACCATACAATCATAGATTTTCTGAAATTTGTACCAATCTTTTCAGAGTTACAACCACGAAAACACAAATGAATACAAAATAATAAATTAAAAAAGAGGTATATATCCTCTTATAAATCTATGAGACAAGATTCATGTAAACTGCCTTCTTACTTTGTTTCTCTCTATGTGATGGAGTAAATTCAGATCTGTGGACTCTGATATGCCACCATGCATGATCAGGATTTCATCATCAATGATTGTACCGAGTGGTAGCCAGGCAAAAACTTCTTCCAAGACTTGTAGGATTTTTTTCCCATGTATCTGTAAGTAAGAGCTTGAATAAGACTCATTTCTCTGATGGGTTCAAGTTTATTGAATAGTCTCAATGGATAGACAAAAAGCAAAACAGTTTTCATGCCACCTAAAGGAAGTCAGCACAGAGTCACTAACCCACTAGCATCCATCAACCATGTCTTTTTATTCTGTATTTTTGAGACTGTCCCTTCCAGGGCTAGCTAATTCTCAGAGATAGTAAATGACTTGCCTATCATGGGCAAGCCAACCAATCAAAAGCCCACACCCCCAACCACCTCCTTTATGGGGCTGAAATTACTCAAACTAGCCAATCCTAATTCTGTTTGCACTGCTTTCCCCATTCCTTCCCGGGAAAAATACAATAAACACACTCTCTCTCTCATTCCCTCTGCCTTCTGCCTAACCTTGGTGCTTCCCCACGTGGCCCCCCAGTGTGATGTGCTGCGCCTCCTGTTTCCTGATAACTTATTAAAAGCCTTTCCTTTAGTACAGCTATGTTCTTGTTTGCATGTTTTACCACACCTGAGTAAAACAAATCCCAGGTACCTTTAAAACAATGGAATATGTTTGTATCTATGCTGAAATGTACAAAAGTCACATTGGAAAAGCTTGCTTTAGTCCAGGAAGAAAATTAAGCCTCTGCCATGGCTAGGGCTTCCTTCTGTGCTTTTATTCATATAGATTCTGACTAGTTCACCCATCACCCTTCCTGAAGGCTCTTTTTTTTTTACTTCTATGTGTAGACAGCAAAGAGAATTTTTTTTAAAGTATGAGTCTTACCTTATATTTGCTCAAGACTTCTTTTGTGAAGCCATACCTGGAAAAAAGGGGGGGAGGATTAAAACTATTTAATTAAATGTTGATAACTCCTACTTATGTGAGCCATGCAAAAAAAGGAAGGCCTTGACATCTCACTATCACCAATGTCAGCAACTTAAGAAACTAGTCTTTAGTTGGAACTGATTATTATTTACCCAAGTGTTTGCTAGGCATGATGGGAAAGAACAAAAGCAGCCAAAACTTTTATCCCTATACTCAAGGAGCTTGTAGTATAGTTGGGGAAAGAAGATACATTTTTGTGAAACAATCACAAGCAACTTTAAAAATATGTGGTAAGCATAGTTTGTGTTAATGCTTCAAGTACTCAGAGAAGAGTGCCATGGCAGCTGGGGAAAGCTGTGTGGGAGAATGCTTTTAGTTACATAGAATTTCTCAGACCACCTATATCTTACAGTAAATGAATGATATGGAGAGAAAAAAAGACTGAAGAAAGACTAAGAAAAACCTAGAAGATAAACAAGTTGGCTCTTTATAGTCTCTCGGATATACTTCATATTATGTATTAAAGGTTTTAATAGAAAGTGTCAGGAATTTTAGAGCCTGAATTAACAGTCACTAAGGGAGATTTAATGATGGGAATTTTCTTCAATTACTTTTCCTTGCCTTAGCATAATAGTATACATATACTCTTAGTACCCAACACAGTGAAGTTGGATCACAACATACTCCAGGTTTCTATGCAAATAATATGTCAGTCTTCTATAGTATAACATGTTGTTTTCTGAGATTATTTCAGTCTTGTACTCACCAAAGGTTTCCATGTTCTTAACTCTAATGAACACTTGGCAGTCCCCATCTTTCTTGCTTTTTCTGAAACACTAAATACAGTTGACTACATAGTCCTGGAAAACGTTTTTTCTCTTGGATTGTGTGAAAGTAAACTCTCCTGGTTTTCCTCCTACCTTTCTAGCTATTGGGAATCTCCTTTGCAAGTTCTCCTCTATCTTGCCTTAAACATTGGGAGTTCCTTCAGATTCTGCCCCTTCACTTTCTCCCTTGGCAATGTCATTCTTGTCCAAGGTTTCAGTTACTATTTACATGCCAATACTACAGGACAATATTCCAGCCCACACTTCATTTCTGAGCTCTGGACATGTATACTCAACTTCCTACTCAAAGCATCTCAGATTAGCTTTCCCCAAACTGAACTCATCATTCTCTCTCATCCCAACTTTCTCCTCTTCATGTTCCCAATATCGGTAAATGATATGTACCCCCAAACTCAAGGCAAGAACCTAGAGTCCACCCTTGATTATCTCCTCTTTCAAGTCCCTCATACCCACCAAGCATTAAATCATCATTCCCAGAACTCCTCTTGATTTTATCTACTCCTTTGCATCTCCATCCCCACCACCCTAGTGTAAGTGAGAATCCATCATGTACTCTTCAACTACTTAATTGACCTCTTCATATATACAGGTACTCTTGCCCGTCTCCAAATTTACTCTTCCTGCTATATTTAAAAACACAAATTTATGATAATCTCCAATGAATTTCTGTTGTCCCTAAAAGAAAATCCAAATTCCTTTGCATGATCCAACCATTTATGTCTCCAACTCTATCAGACACCATCCTGTCCATCAGTCTATGCTCCTACCCCCCTAAACTTCTTTCAAGTCTAAAAAGTCTTAAGTTCTGCATAAGTTGTCCCCTCACTGTGAAACACCATGGCCTTTTCTTGATTTCCTAATTCATTCTTCAGGGCTCAGACTAACACCATACTTCTGTGAGAGAACCTCTGTCACCTCTCAGCCAGATTGGATTCCCCACTTTACAAACTCACCACACTTGAAAATCCTGCTCAATATGTGTCTTGCCTGCTAGATGTAAACTCTATGAGGGTAGGGACCATGTCTCTTTCATTAAACATTGCAGCATTGGATAAATATGATTGGCTAAATTAATAAATGAAAGGATAAATGGCATGCCCAAATAAAAGTATTGAGCTATATTACATATTAATGGGCCTCTGATTTTTTTCTTGTCTTGGAATTTTTTTTTCATAGTCTCAGCATTTGCTTCCATACCTAAGAATTAGAATTTAAACTCTGTACTCTGGTCAGGTGCCAAAACTGCCCAAAAGACAAAACTAATAAGTTGCTGAGCATTGATCAAGGCACCCAAAAGCCCAGGACCAAAAACATAAAACACGCCATGTCTTCTACTCCCCTAGGGAAAACTGGTTCCTGTTTTTCATAAAACAAGAAACAAAAAAAGAAAAAGAAAAGGAGGAGGAAGAGGAGAGGAAGTAGAAGAGGAGGAGGGAGGGGGAATAAGAAGAAAGAAGGGAAAAGGGAACATCTACCACCCATTGGGCCTTTTAGCATAAACTGGTAAACCATTTAACCAATCTGTATTCTTCAAATTTCCAGTGAGTCAGATAGTTGAAATGGTATGTTACAGCTGTTCTCAAATATGTTTATGAACAACTGTGCCAAAAGCAATTATCATGTCATAAAAAATATCAGTGAAAAATACAGTCCTAGTTTCTGAAATAACACATGACACAAGCCAAAAGGGTAGCAACAGAATGATTCCATCTAAGCCTGCTCAAGGACACCTCCAAACCTGGCCTAACACATCTACCCTGCACATGATATGGACTGTGAAGGGTGGGCCTGGGAGGATAAGAACATAACAGAAGGGAGAAGGAAGAACAGAGGTAGAAAAAAAGACTGAAAGAGGACTTCAGAATAATGCATACGCACTCAGTAGAAGACTGGGGCTTGTAAACAGGGATAAGAATTGAGATTCCCCTCATCCCTGCTTCTCTACACTCACCTCTAACTCTTTGCTAGGAACTAAATATGATGGAATTTTATAAAATGGGAAACAAAAGAGGAAATATAAAGGCCTAGGTTACCTCATATTCATCAAAAAATCTTCATGGTTTCCTCTGTTCAAGCACAGGTCATCGCCAAAGAGAAGAAAACTCACAAACAGGATCATTAAGATCTCAATGGAATATTTTCCTCGATCTACAAAATCACCATTAAAAACATATGGGTTATACCCTGAGGGGAGGCCATTCTGTGGAAGGAAGAGAGGGGAAAAACAAGCAGTTACAAAAATATACTTTTAAAATAAGGCTTTGTACTTAATGTCCCTGTGAACATGGAGAAAAGAAGCTGAGTCGGTTCTTTCATTTGGGAAAATTTTCTCAGTTGCTTGAGTCAGTTTCACTCTTCTAGGGCAGGCATCTCCTGCAAGGGACCTTGAAAGTGAAGAATTAGCTTGGGGCAGGAAGATATCAGGGGATGGGGATTGCTCATTCTATCCACCATCTACTATGAGTTTTCTCTAAAAGGAGCTGATATTTGTCCTATAAATAATGGCGACTCTCTTCCTTTTCCCTGTAAAAGATGGAAACTTCTAAGGGTCCCTGTGTTTAACTTCTCTGGGCTTTATGTGATTGCCTCAAATTGCAAAAGGAGAATGACACTATATCCCCACCCCCACCCCCAGATCAAATGACAATGGATACGAAAGTGACCAGGAATGTGTAAGGCACCGATAATTGTATGTAAGGCTAATACACCAGTACACTCTGATACAATCACACTAAGTATTGATAGCCAGTGTGTGTTCTCACTGCTCACTGACCAGACCATATTAATTGTTAAATATTTTGATTATCACTCCTGGGTATGAGATAATACCTTTAAACACAGTGTTAGCATGAAAAATAACTGGGATCAGGAAAATATACTCGAAAACAAGTATTCACAAAGATATATGCACCCCTATGTTCACTGCAGCATTATTCATGGTGGCCAAGACACGGAAACAACCAAAGTGTCCTGTGACAGAGGACCGGATAAAGAAGATGTGGTACATATACACAATGGAATACTACTCATGGATGGACCTTGAGAATATTATGCTAAGTGAAATAAGTCAGTCAGAAAAAGCTAAGAACCATATGATTTCACTCATATGTGGGACATAAAACTGAAATCCATGAGCACAAACAGCAGTGTGGTGGTTGCTGGAGGAAAGGTGATGGGGGGTGAAGAGGGTCCTAATATATGGTAACGGGAGTTTTGATTTCGGGTGATGTGCACACAGTACAATATACAGATCTTGTAACATAGAAACCCACACCTGAAACCTTTCATATTAACCAATGTCACCCCAATAAATTTAATTTTTAAAAAAAGTTAATTCTTGACATTAAAATTTAAAATACCAATCAGAGCTAAGTAAAAGAAAGAATGGTTGGAAAATACATTATTGACCATAAAGAGCAAGCAGACAAAAAATCTTTCACACAGAACAAAAAGGACCATTGGCTCCTAACTGCTTGCCTGCCTGCCTGCCTGATCGTCCCTGACCACTCTGCCTGCCTGCCTGATCACCCCTAACTGCTCGCCTGCCTGCCTGATTATCCCTAACTGCCTCTGCCTCAGCCCCTGCCGCCGTGGCTTCATCCAGAAGGATGTCCAGAATGATGTCCAGAAGGTCATTTGGCTATCCGGTCTAATTAGCATTTTAGGCTTTTATTATTATAGATATTTGGATGGTAAACATGTTTTCAACTGTGATGACAAATTTTCTTGTATTAGAACTATTAGACATATTACTTTATATAATCTGAGTCAAAAAATGCTTTAGTTTTAGAATAATACAGGAACTGGAAGATAGATAAGAGGATGAGGAGCTAAGTCTCCTGAGACATAAGTCTCTAGAACATTTAGGCTTCGAATTACTGAGATTTCTCTGGGTTTCCTTCAAAGAAGCAAAACCTGCTGCTATACCCCATCCTTCACTCAGTTCCAGCAGACCAAACTCTCTAGCTTATTCTGCAGCTGATATACAATAAACCATCTATGACATGGAAATGAATTTGACAAATATAGAAAACTCAGGGTAACCACAATTCAGATGACCTGCAGGGGGAAAAACAGCAGACTACAATTACTTACTTTGAGTAGAGACAAAAACAAGATATTTCCCTATATTGTCACCTGTTGTCTACTGGAGCATTTTAAAATAGACATCGAGAAGGTATCCCAACTTATGTGGACATTTTTGTGCACATCATATAATAATTTCTGTACCTCAACTCCACAATATTTTAATTTTATATCTTTTGAGAACCCTATTTTAGAGATCTGTTCTTTTGATTGCAACACACTGCTTTAATCTCAAAAGGAAAGGAATTGACTACTGTGGCAGTGTGAAGCATATCAGGATAGAGAAAAATAGAAAATATTTAATGAACTTCTCAACTGGAAAATCACAGGCATGGGGGGTGGAGGATGGTAGGAAGAGAGAAAGAAAACAAACAAACACCAAGATGGCAAGGCTTCCAATGGACAGCGTCGGTATGACACCCACAGGGTTAAGAGTTAATTAGCTTCTCTGTGTCCATGTGCATCCCTTTTTCAGCTTCAGGAGGTCTCCATTCACAGCATGAATTTAACAAAATAATTTGCCAATACTTGATCTAAAATTTCAAGCTTTGTTTCCAGTGAGGAAAAATGTCTTGCAATGTTAGCAAGGCTAACTAAAGCTCTGAAAGAAGTATTTCAAATTGGTCACTCTAATTAAGCAAAAGTGGCTGATTTAAATTAACTTGTTCAGAAAATAAAATCTAAAAATATGACCTAACCAATGCTATGTAAATTGGTTCAGTTGATGATATTGGAGCCATATAAAGTCGAGATGCCTTTGAACACAGGCCTGTCATGGGTAACAGTGTGGTGCCCAGAGGAAAAAATTCTTTTCAAACCCAGATAGGATTATGACCTGAAAATGTCTGGTTTAGTGAAAAGGTGCTAAATGATATAATTTTTAAGGACAACCAAATATTGTTTTAGTTTTTTTATTGTTGTTAATCCTCACCCGAGGATATTTTTCCATTGATTTTTAGAGAGAATGGGAGGGAGGGAGAGAAACATCGATGTGAGAGAGACACATTGATTGGTTGCCTCCCACACACACCCCAATCGAGCCTGCAACGGAGGTATGTGCCCCTGACTGGAATCAAACCCAGGACCTTTCAGTACATGGGCCAACACTCTATCCACTGAGCCAAACCAGCTAGGACAAGGACAACCAAATTTTAAAGAAACCAAAATCTTAAAACAAACAATCAAGAACAATCATTAGTGTGAATCTCATCATTTATTGCAATGCATCACAAAAAATATCTATAATAATAAAAGCATAATATGCTAATTAGACTGAACGACCTTCCGGACGACCATGCTATGACACACTGGCGCCAGGCCAGCCAAGGCGGGTGCAATGCGATTTGTCAGGGGTTCGGGCATTGCCCCATGATTGCCTCGCAGAGGCCACTAATCGGCGGGCTGTGGCTGGTGGGCAGGAAGCCTGGGTGCCAGGTGCCAGAGGGAAGCCGGTGCCGGCAGCTGGGGTAAGGAAGGCCTACTCTTGCACAAATTTCATGCATCGGGCCTCTAGTCTATATACATAAAAGGCTAAGTGACCGACCATCCACCTGTCCGTCCGTCCCATGACTGGTACATATGACGCACACTGGCAACTTAAAAATAAACATTGACTCACGCATGCTCAATACATATAAAGCTCTCGCTGGTGCCAAGCATACGCGTGCGTTTCGATCTGCCATTGTTGATCATGAATTTGGTTGTTTTTTGGTTGACATTCTGAAGCTAAAAGAAAGCAGTGTCGTCAACAGAATATATCTGAAGACCAACTATTGGCACAACGTACCTCTGAAGCTGAAAGAAGCCAGCGTCGTCGACAGAATGTATTAAGAGTGTTTTTACTGTTAATGTGGTATATAGGGAGATATTGGAATAAGTTTAATCAATTTATCAGTCATTGTTTTTATCAATTAACTTGTTCAGAGAAACAAGTTATATCATGTTTTTATATCATGTTTTTGTTGTTTTTACATCATGTCTTTTGCTTTTACATCATGTCATTGTTGTTATATATATTCATATATTATTTTTCATATACATTTTACTAGTTCTCTTTCATCTCTGACACTTCTATTATAGAGAAAGGGTGAATAGCAATATTAAAATATTTCTTCTAATTAACTTCCTTTCAATGTGCACAAATCTGGGCACTGGGCCACTAGTATACGAATAAAATCTTTTCCAATCCTCCAAAACTTTCCTTCATGATTTAGGCAATTACTAAAATTATTTGATTGTCTTAAATGTCACCTCCTCCAGGAAGTCTCCCATGAGATTAGGTACCACTCCAATGTGCTCCCTTGGAGTCTCATGTTTATCCCAATTATAACTCATCCCACCCTGAACTGTCCTGTTGTTTGATTAATTGACCTTCCTTCACTAAACTGATGTCTTTGGAGCCAAAACCTGTGTTTCAGTCAGACTGTATCACCAACCCTTAGCAGAATACCTCATTCCTAATAGGCGTTTAATACATATACATAAAATGAATGAACTTCATATTCATCTATGTATCATTCCACACTTTATATAGTAACTTGAACACTAGGGATCAGATAGAAGTTTACTGAATAAATAAATTAGTAGACAGATTCAATTTAACATATGTTTGAATAACAATAGAAGTCTTAAACTAAACCAACCACTTGAATAAAAAGAGTAATATGACTTGGCTGGTGTGGATCACTGGTTGAGTGTGTATCTATGAACACAGTTTGATTCCTGGTCAGGGCACATACCCGGGTTGTGGGCTCAATCCTCAGTAGGGGGCATGCAGGAGGCAGCTGATTAATGATTCTCTCTCATCATTGATGTTTCTCTCTCTCTCTCCCTTCCTCTCTGAAATTTTATATATATATATCCATATCCTATATAATAAAGAGGTAATATGCAAACTGACCCTCCGTCATGCCATCACAAGATGGCTGCGCCCACAGCGGAGGCAGGGTTTCCATAATGAGCCATAACGAGTGATCAGCAGGGACCTGAGGCTGCGTTGCACCAGGCTGGGGTGGGGGACCTGAGGCTGTGCTCCCCTAGCCAATGGGGCTTGACAGGGAACTTCAGGCTGCACCCCCAACCCGGGCCGGGGCACCTGAGGCCTCACCCCCAGCCCCGGGCTGGGGGACCTCAGGCCATGGCCCCTGCTCCAGCGCCAGGCCAGGGGAGCACAGACCGCGTTCCCCACTCTGGCACTGGGCCAGGGGACCTGAGGGTGCACTGGGGGAACTGAGGCTGTGCCCCCCCCCACCTGGCACCAGGCTGGGGGACCTGAGGCTGCGCCCCCGACCCAGCGGGGCTTGATGGGGGACCTGAGGCTGCACCCCCTGCCCGGGGACCTGAGGCTGTGCCCTCCACCCGGCGGGGCTTGATGGGGGTAGGGCAGGCTGGGTCTGGATCTCACCCAATGGGGGTGGGGCTAGCCGGGTCTGGGTCTCGCATGATTTCGAGGTGCACGCAGGTGGACAGGGACTTGACTCTGGGTCCCGTGGCATGCCCCAGACTCTGACAGGAGGACGATTTTCATATACATTTTACTAATTTTCTTTCATCTCTGACAAATAGCAATATTAAAATATTTCCTCTAATTAATTCCCTTTTAATGTGCACAGATTTTGTGCACCAGGCCACTAGAGTGTGTGTGTGTGTGTGTGTGTGTGTGTGTGTGTGTATTTTAAAGTAATGTGATGAGGCATCTCAGGGGAACCCTACATTACAACTCTTGCTCTCAGGCTATGCCCTTGTTTGGCCTTGGGCAGGACCCAGTCCTGCAGCCTACTCATCCTATCTATATATATAAAAGCCTAAGCGACTGGCTGACCAGCCAGTAGCTATGATACGCACTGACCACCAGAGGGCAGATGCTCAACACAGGAACTGCCGAGCTGTGGTCACTTGACAGCAATGGTTCTCGGGTGACACACCTGGAACCAGAGAGGAGGGAGCCCGATTCCAGAATGTGTCACCTGAGAACTGCCCTCTCACAATCTGGGACCCCTTGGGGGATGTCACAGAGCCAGTTTGGGCCTGATCCCCACAAGCCAGGCCGAGGGACCCCACCAGTGCACGGCACTGGGCCTCTAGCACTGTCTAAAAGAACTGACAAAGAAGAAATTGTCTGGCAAAACACCAACTGAAAGATAACATTTTTCCTGATTTCAAAGCCTGAGGTTTTCCTGGTTTCTACTTTGGGTTGATAGAGAAGAATCAGTTAGTGGGAGCATAATATAAACATGGACATTTATAGCTCCAAGAATCTCCAAGAGGATGTAGTTTGCCAAACTATCCCCTATCATTCAAGTTCAATCGGAACTTGAATAAACTAAAAATAAGTTTCATGAATAAAATTAAGATAGGTTGATAATGTTAAATAAGGATCAGTTAAAGCATAGTCTCTAACTTCTTCTAAACAGAAGACAGCTAGCCCATGGATTACAGTGAGGCAGCTCAATCCTATGTGCTCCTATGAATGAACCAGAGGAAAGCCCCACATGCAGGGCATTGCCAGTAATCAGGATTGAACATGCTGTGGATGCATTGAATATCACAGTGAGAATCAGCACCATCACAGAAACTCTACCATTTCCTGAAGCAATCAAGCGATTGCTTGGGTTGTAGCACCTGTTGTAATCCTTTCACAGGCGACCTTTGTATTGGATGCCAAAAGAGAAATCCAACCCTCCCCACCTTTTTCCTCATTTTAAGATGTTCTTCCTTTCTTCCTCATCTACTTTCCCTGCCCATTACTCTTATCTCAACAAATCTTTATTTTTTTAATGTTCACTAAGGCCCAATAATGATACTTACTCATACTGTAAGCATTGCTGAAATGAATTTTCCAGATCACTGAAGCATACTCCTTTAAAAGCTGGACTACATTTTAAAATTATTTGAATCACTTTGGCTAGAAATTTTTAAAATGTGCATTTGTTTCTTTACTCCTTAACAAAGTACACACTGTAGAACTTGAAACCTTCTTGACCATGCAGACACATCAAACTAAGCATGCCCTTAGGCCCTCTGAGAATTACAGAATGCTCTTCCCAATCTATACACACAGCCCCCGATCCCTGAAGATTACTACTTCATTGCCCGCCTCATTTTTAGAGTTCTAGATCTCCTCTTACTGTCAGGAACAGCTTTACTTTTCTTCACTGTCACTGAATCTCACTTTCACCTTTCCCCTCCCACTCCCTAATCTGTTGGGGGGTGGAGGAGCCAGACTGGCAAACTTGCAGAAAACGTGTCACATAAGGTTTTACGGATATATGTTCACTGGTCTTTGAGTAAGGGCCTAGGACCTCTCCTGTGAGTAAGGTGCACTGGACAAGAATTTCAAGAGCTCAGAGACCCTTTTTACTTAATTCTGGGTTTCTGTGGAAGTGATAAGTAGATGGGAGTTTGACCTCGAGGTACAAAAATCACTGTCATTTGTATTCATGTATAAACATTGTTTTCAGAACAGTTTGTATTCATGATTTTAGGAAGCACTATAGCCTATACTCTGCCATCTATCATCATTCCTCATTTAAACTTTGGATTAAAAAATGAGAAAGAAAAAGGCAAAATCCTGACTTTTATAAGTTAGTGATCATCAAATAGCATAGCTTTCTGAGACATCTCTGTCCTGCCCTTTTCTTTCTCAGCCTTTAATTTAGGACTCTCATTGCCCAGAAGCTAAGAGACTCACATCATCATAAGCACACCAGGTCATTCTCCCTCCTCAGACACCATTAATTACACCATCATTTCAATTTCTTAAAGTGGAACCTTGCTGTCATCAAGGCCTCTTCCCGCAATTTCCCCTTTTAAATCAGGCAATTTCAAGATTCTGGTGCATGTGTTTTTTCCATGTCTAAGGTGCATTTTACCTGCTTCTCATTAAAGCCTTTAAAATGCTAATTCATGGCTCTTGCAGACTTCTGCTTTCCAAACAAGCCTCTCACCTCCTTCTACCCAAATCCATCCCAAATAATAGTGCCCACTCTTTCATCACTGGGCTCTCAATCTCTACTTCGTGAACACTCTCATTGGTTAATTCTCAAAATATTTCTTGCTCTCATGTGAAAGCTATATTTTCATCTTTAGTTCTTTTTATAGTACTTCTTACCACCTACCTCCTCCTGTTCAATTTTTACATTAGCACCTTCCAGTTTTACTAGTATATATCCCATATAGTTTACCAATGGCATTAAAGCAATATGTTGGAATTCTCTCTTTTCTCAAGTCTACTCCAGAGGCCTTTCCCTGATCACACCTTAGTATCTTCAACTACCACTCAAGAAATTTTCTTTTCAAAATGCCTTGGAAGTCACTTTCCCCATTTAATTTACTCAACTATTTTCCCTTTTATGTATTTCCCCAAACTTCCAGAGCAATCATTACCAGATTTTCTTCTGTGGTTATTCCACACACACCTCTGCCCCTCCTCCTTCCTCACATTATAACTGTCAACAATACCAGGTCTGAACTTCTGAACATTTATATGGTGCTATATAGAGTTCCACAAATTCCATTCCCCAAACTGTGCAATTCCTTGGTGTCCTCTCACCATTCTATCATTTCTATCTCTATCATAGCTTTCTGGTTTGGACAGTAGAATCCCCATTTCATAGTAAATAAACTCCCTTCTGCCTTCAACTCATTCAGAAAGACTTCCCTCTGGAAATCTGGGCCTGTCTTAAAGACACTGCTGTACTCCTGGCTCCTGCAGACCTCCAGGAGGAAAGGATCTATCCTTCCACAGGATGGACACCTCAGAGTCAGGAGTGGGGGAGGGTCTACTTACTCCTCAGAGCCACTCAAACACCAACCCAGCTTTTTATGTTGCCAGCATCAGGTAAAAGCTTCTACTCTTCCTTCAAGGCCCATGACCTGTGGCTCCACTTCCTTCCCCTGCTCCCAATCTCTTAGTCCTGTCACAAACTCACTTAATACGCCTGCTTTCCACATGCTTGACCTCCTCATGGCCACTATTCTCTTTTACTTACTTCAGTTTCCCACTTTCTGGACCTCACCTTGGACCCATTCACCCCCTAAGATTACGCCCCTTGCAACTTCCCATCCATTCTGTTCCTAAGGCCCTAACCCCAGTTAGTCTGCTCCCTTACCTTAGAGAACATGCCAATCCATCACTCCTCCCATTTCTCCCAGTTGATTGGCCCATCTGGCTTCTCTTCCTTCCCTGCCCAGCTTGGATTCTGGGGCTGATTTCTAGACTGCTCTTTTGCCAGCACCCTCAGCTCCCTACCAGCAAACCTTTGGCTGGACTTCCTGACACCGACCCACTACCTGGGCAGCCTCCCATTTCCTCTGACCCCACTCTATGGCTATCATGCTCTAGATCCTTGCTTAGGCCTCCTGCAGTCTCAACGGAATCACCTCCTAAGTGCCAGCTCCATTCATCCACTCCTGGTTTGGTCTGCTCCTTTTCCTTCCAAGCTTCCATTCTGAACAGATGACATGCAAACCTTTCATTTCTATAATAACTTAGTACTTAAAAGTGCTTTAGAATATTTGTTATTTTATTCATAAGAAAATCTCTTATGAGGTGGAAGCTCAAGAATATTGTAGCCAAAAGAAAAATTAAGGTTTATGATGTTATGTGACTTAAGCTCTCCCAGTCTCCAAAGAGTGGAACTGATTGGCCACCATAATAATGTGAATATATTTTATTTCAGTCCATTTGAGACACCTATGCTGTGCCCAATTATTCAACATGCTACTTGTGGGGATGACACACTAATCAAAGACAGATAAAGGGATATCACTGTGAAGGCAGGGGTCACCTCAGGGTCAGTTTTCTACATGCAGCCATCCCAGAAGCACACATTCAGTTGACAACAGCTGAGTCAGAGAGAGAATTGACTCCAATCCAAGAGATGCAGAGAAATCCCATGCAGACTAAGCTGCTCTGTGTCCTCTGTGTGGACCCCCACCATCAAAACCCAACAAATGAAGAGGAGCCATGGCACTGGAAGAGCAACTGAGCCCAGCAATGGTGAATCGGGTAGAGAAGAGAGCAATGTGGAACTTACTGTGGGGACTCCTTCCAGACATAATTAGTATGCATTGGAAGAGAAGACTGGTATGTGATATGCTCACTTCTGAACAAAATAAAATAAATCAGACTGCTCCCCTCCCCATCCCGTGCCATCTAGACATCTACGATGTAATAAAGACCCCAAATACAATCAGGTACAAATCCCAAGGGCTATACAGATAACAATAACATTGAACAAAGACCCAAATTAAATTTAAAAAATTATGAAATATGTGTAAGAAAAACCCAAAGGATATCCCTCTACAAATCTTTCAGCTTCTTGCATAAAAGCTGCTGTATTTCATCTGTATTTGTACACATCCCTAATAAAACAAATATTATCTGCCCTAGGATTGCTCACAACAAAAATGCAAATATTTAGCAAAATAATCACTTACCTTGGAGAAGATCAAAAGGAGATCCTCTAATTTTCCATGTAAATCGCCTGGAGGGCAAATGAAAAATCACTCTTCAGTAGGAAACAAGAAAATGCCCATTTTGTTACAGAATTTTACAAACTGAAATATTGCTAATATAATCCAACCATTCTCGGGGCATTGGGTTTTTACCCTGTGATGATATTAATTCCAGGGTGCTATGGAAACTTTGTCCCCTTTCTATAGAGGACAGCATCCAATATTGCAATTATCTATTCACACCTGCCATTTACACAGTGCTTACCTTAGTCTGTGCCAAGCACTGTATTACAGGTTTACATTAATTATCTTGTTCAGTCCTTATAACCACTTTATCAGATGGATATTATTTTCATTATTCTCATTTTACAAATGAGGCGCAGAGTAGTTAAGTAACTTATGTAAAGTTACCCAACTACCAAGTGTCAGAGCTGGAATTCAAACCCAATTTTATCTCATTTCCAAACTAAAGCCCTCATCGATTATTCTGTAATATAATCTCTAAAGCAGCAATAGTATCTATCCTGGCATTAAACACCCATGTGTTAAAAAAAAAACACACCCATGTGTTTCCTCTATACCCAGTGCATAGCAGGAACTCAATAAATACATTTAATTGCTAAATACATAGCTTTTTAAAGCCATGTTTTAAAGAATATGTTCAGGCAGTTGAATTAGAAACTTAAAAAGTATGAGTAGATGGCTCACATTCTTTTGATGAGACAGTTATAAAAAAATTAAAAGGAAAGCATTGCTTTATAAAACTCAGCCAACTAAGGGAAACCATATGAATATATGAAGCCATTAATTAAAAACAAGAGTGAAAATATGAATATTTAAAAGGCCTACTTGGATAATTATTTCTAGGTAAATATTTATCTTTCATAAGCTCTGATCATAAATATTTACTCTTTGTATCCAACTTAATTACCAAATAGAATTTAATTTGGAAAAAAATTTCCTCAATTTGTTTAAAAACCCACAACCAAATTCAAACAAATATATGCAACAAAATACTCCAATTATAATGGGAATGATAAAATTAAAATACTTATCACCAGCACTTATTCATAAAATGACTGTAATATTAACATTAAGAGCATATTAATACTATTGTATACTTAAATCTCATGATTTCATGTGGTCTCACTCTAAATCTAAAAAATAAAAATGGAAGGACTTTTTACTTATCAGTTAAATATATTTTTTACTTATTTTATTTTCCTAATTGGCTTCAGGGTGATTCATCTTTCAAAGATTTGGATAGACAGAACTGTTGAAGCTCTCATGCTAAAAATGAATTGGTTTCAGCATATTAAGAGTAGAGACTATAAAAACATTTTTAACTTCTACTTGGGCAGCAAACAATAAAAGCCATATCATGGAAAGATAGCTACAGAAAGGTACTTCCACTGCAAACAAAAACATGAGTGCAAAATTGGTTATGATTTATAACATAACTGTAGACTAAAACACCTCCTATATTTCTTGTGTGTGTGTTATCCTTGCACAGAGGCCATGCTAACCTTCTCTGTATCATTCCAATTTTAGTATCTGTGCTGCAGAAGTGAGCATAAAACACCTCCTATATTTCATGCATATTGAGAACCATGTAGCATGTTTAGATGTGCATATAAAATATGCATCTGGAAATTAAGATAATGGTAAAATTACATCACAATTTCTTTCCCTCTCCTACTACTAACTTAAACAGAAGATGTTTTTGAAAATATGAACCTAATTTTAAATTTTATTTTAAATAATGGCCAATTTTTATAAGTTCAATGGGGTTATTAAAAATAGAAAATAATTCCCATGCTATGGGAACCTACTGACCTTGGCTTTTCCTTTTACCAATGGTGCTATGTGAGAAAAGCTTAGAAATAAATGCCCCAAATGCAGGGATCATTAAATGAATGGAACTGTCCCATCAATCTATATTCCCTAATCTTTGTCTCACGATGGAAAATGAAACATCAATCAGAGCAGTACATGATGTGGAGTTAAAATAGCAGATATGCAGCTGGCTCTAACTAGAGGGCCTGATTTTAATCCTGACCCTGTCACTAACCAGCTGAGTAAGCTTGGCATGTTAGACAGATGGTCTCTGTAAGAACTTCTCATTGCTGTGATTCCAGGATTCCATGTCCTCCAATTAATTCATGTCTTCTTCCAGATCCTTTTATCCAAAGATAAGTCACAATGGCACCTGGAGGTATACTGAAAATATGCGGGGACAGGCCCTACTCTGTTTGGCCTATTATATACACTCCGAGAGCAAATCTAGCCCTGGCTCCATAGGCTTCATGCATAGGCATGGCTTCCTAAGTCTCATGACTCCAGATCCTTTGTTTCCATGAAAAGTAAGAGTGGGAGAAGCCTTGAATAAAAGGCCCCCACTACTGAGATGCCTCATCTGCTTGGCAGAGATGTGGTGGCCTGATTAGGTTGGAATTAAACCATTGAAGACTCTTCAAAAACCTGAGTCAAGGCATGTCATGAAGTATGTGCTGCTACATCAAGTCCCTGTCACCACTATCAGATGCTAGAAATGGAAATGGTTTAATTAGATTGTCAAATCCACTTCTACCTGCCAGAGGAAAAGAAACACGGGCTAAAAATTGATTTGGAAAATAACAATCACTGTTTTGTAACCTAAAGGCTTAATTAGAAGTTAAGGGAGTTGCTGTTCCTTCCACGCACTCCATTCTCAGACAGTTGCAAGCATGCTGAGAGCACCAACTGTGTTGAATTTCAATGTGTACTGTTTCTTGAAGCAATATCCTACCAGGCTGGCCTATAGGATAACACAATCTCAATCTTGTTATTTAGAAGAACAAGGAACAGATTTCTGGGACATTCCCACTCTTCTAAAAGCTGCAGAGACCAGTTGGAAAAATCTAAAACAGCAGCCAAAAGCAGAGAAGACTTTAATCTCCACCCTGCCTTGGGCTTTTCTCTTCCCAGCATAAGTGGCATGCAGAGGCCCACCTGGGAAAAGCAACATGGAACAAAGATAACGAGAGCTAGACAGAGGGCAAAGAACACTTATTCCACCCATGGGTGGTTTCTGTATTAAAATGCTGCCTTTATAAAAAGCTGTGGGTTCTTTAATTTCTCACATAATTAATTCCTGCCAGCTGGTATGCAAAACAAAGACAAGATGGGGAACAGTATTATCATGATAGATAACTCTATATTAACACTTTTCCCTTAACACAGTCCAATTTATGCAGTTTTCAAGTTAGGCAAATGACGTGGAACCAAGAGGCTCTAAAATATTAATTTGGCAACTCTGCTCTAAAACTTACCACAGATTGTTATCTCTTTGGTGGGACAAGTTCTTATATGAGTAAAATTTGGCATTTGCTTCATGGCTTCCTTAGTTTCGAACAGTATCTCTAAAACATAATAGGCATGGAGTATCTGTGAGGGCAAAACAGAAGAAAAAGATATGACGAACTAGGAAGAAAGGCATGACTGAATAGAAAGCTATAAAGGTGGAGCATATGAACACATTTCAGGTAGCTGTATTTCAGGACCATCTCTAAATCAGTCTCAAATAGATGATTTCAGCACAGTATCTGGCATATAATAATCCCTCACTAGAGATTTGTAAATTGAATGAATGAATGGTGCCTAGGCCATTTATACGCCCATGCTCTTGACATCACCCATTTACAGAACATTTCTGATTATTCTTGGTCAGTAAATTCCAAGAGAAGCGATGGGAAAAATAGGAGACTCCTTTGCCCTAAGGAAGTGTGCAAATAAATAAATAAAAAGGAGGGTAAGGAGAGAGAATGAGAATGAGAAGTAGAGAAAGACTGATGAAGAGGGGCTGCTTTATATTCGTCTGTAACATCCTGCCACCTGGGATGGAAACCAGGTGCTGCATTCTGAGAGATCTCAAAAGGAAGCCAGGAGTCCCGTGTGTGGCTCAATTGTTGGTACACAGATTGTGTGAGTTTACAGAACAGCAAGGATGTTTGTATTGTACAGTCTAAGTATAAAACATATACAAAACCCAAATAAACCATTTGGATTATCTCCTATTATGACCATTCATTCCATTGCTCTCCTCCAATTAAATTCTTGATGACATCATTGTTTTGGACAGATTTACTCTGTTTTCTCCTCTGGGGTTTTTGTTTGTTTTAAATCCAGTGTGTTGTTCTCCCTTTTTTTAATTATAAAATATTCCAAATACATAAGCCAAAAAGTAATACAGCCAATAAAAATTTAACAGATGTTAACACCATTTTATGGGTCAGGACTATTGGCAGTCCTAATATAGTAGCCACTAGTCCCATGGGGCTACTGACCACTTGAAATGGGGCTAGTTGAAACTGAGATATGCTATAGGCACAAAATACATACCAGATTTCAAAGACTTAGTTTGAAAAAAAGTTAAATGTTGCAGTAAAAACTTTTAACATATTAAAATAATTATATATGCTGGATTAAATAACATATATTATTAAAATTAATTTCTCCTGTTTCTTTTTACCTTTTTAATGGGACTAATTGAAAATTTTAAAATATTTATGTGACTCACATTAAATTTCTATTAGACAGAACTCGTTTAGATTACTGAAGGCTGAGAGAGGGGTCATATCTACATATTGTTCAGTTACTGCTTTGAGTATGGAATTCAGGACACATCGAACCCTTTGGAAGAATCATGGTATCCTGAAATTTCCATTTCCCTAGCTACTAAAATAATAAAATTGTTTTCTATCCCAGACCCCAAAAACATATGATTTAAATTTGGAGAATTTTCATTATTAATTTTGTCCAAAGACAGGAATCAGTATTTGAAGTAATGCGAGAATTAGGAGGAAATAGAAGGACTCCTGGATGTTGATGAGAGGGAGAGACCCATCTTTCCTGTCTATCCAAGAACTGGCAGACTACTAAGGATTTCCCCCACAAAAGAATTCTAAATTCTCAGTTTTCTTTCATGAATCTTGTATCCTCCTGTCCCTAGTTAATAATTGTATTAACTAGACATGGTATATGAAAACTTGGAGAAATAACGTGAGGCCTATTTTCTTGCAGAGAGGATTTAAATTTTCTTTTGCCATCTGGCTAGGAGCACTAGCTGTCTAAGATGATATTTCAATCTCAGGAATTAGAGGATTCAAAACTTTGCTTCAATGCCCAGTCTATTTCTAATTCACTCTTATTCCTAAGGTATGTCCTTAGTGTCCTACCTGAGAATGAGAGTTTTGGGGTAACAGTAGAGAAAATAATGGAGTAGGTACCTCCAAAGCCCATCCCTTCACAGAAACACTTTAAAAATATCAAGCAAAAAAAAAATACTGTCATAATCAACTTTGTCAGAGCTCTGGAAAATAGTCAAAATTTATAATTACCAAGCAAAGGCTAAATCAGGAAAAGGCATCTTAAAAATGGCTCAGTGCAAGCAGGTTGTAAAGGCTAAGACAAATTTGTAAACAGCCTGGCCAAGCAGTGAAGGGGTGTACCATATAGACCCTCTATCCGCAAAGGCTGGGTTTTTCTTTTTTCCCTTTTTTAAATAGCTCCTGGGGTTCAAGGAGATTCTGTCAAAACATTAGCTGAACACAAGCTAAAGGAACAGAAACACCAGAGACCACACACACAATTATACCTAAAAAATATCTATAGAATGCTCCACCCAACAATCACAGACTACACATTTGTTACAAGTGCCCATAGAATATTCCCCAGAATAGTTCAGATGTTGGGCCACAAAGCAAGCCTCAATAGCTTTTATTTTTAATTGAATTTATTGGGCTGTCTTTCTTCAGATTGTATAAATCTTTTGCCTCAATAAATTTTAAAAGATTAGAATCATGCAAAGTATCTTCTCTGACTATAATGAAATGAAACTAAAAGTCAGTAACAGAAGAAAAACTAGAAAATTCACAAATATGTGGAAATCAAACAACATTGTCTTAAACAAATGATGGGTCAAAAAAATCACAAAGGAAATTAGAAAATACTCTGAGATTGCCCTGGCCAGGTAGCTCAGTTGGTTAGAGCATCATCCTGATACACCAAGGTTGCGGGTTCAATCCCCGATCAGGGCACAAGAATTAATCAATGAATGCATAAATAAGGGGAACAACAAATCTCTCTCTCTCTCCTCTCTCTCTCTCTCTCTCTCTCTCTCTCTCTCTCTCTCTCTCTCTCTCCACATAAATTTTTAAAAAGAAAATAACTTTGAGATGAATATGAAAACACAATATATCAAAACTTATGGGATAAAGCAAAAGTGATGATTTCAAATGAAAAGTCTCACTTAACACTAAGGAGTTAGAAAAATAAGAGCAAACTAAACTAAAAACTAGCTGAAGGAAGAAAATAAGGATCAGAGTACAGATAAATTAAATAGAGAACAGAAAATCAATAGGGAGAATCAACAAAACCAAAAGCTGATTCTTTGTAAAGTTCAATAAAATTCAAAAACCATTAGCTACCTTGACCAAGAAAAAAATAGTGAAAATGCAAATAACTATAATCAGAAATGAAAGTGGGGACATCCCCACTGACCTTAAAGAAATAAAAAGAGCCCTGATCAATGTGGCTCAGTTGGTTGGAGCATTGTCCCATACACAGATAGGTCTCGGGTTCGATTTCCAGTCAGGATATAGGTTGCGGGTTGGGGCACATACAGGAGGCAACCAATCAGTGTTTCACACCTCCACACCTCTCTCTCTATCTCTCTCTCTCTCTCTCTCTCTCTCTCTCTCTCTCTCTCTCTCATCAATGAAAGCATGTCCTCGGGTGAGAATTTTAGAAAATAAATAAAGAGAATTATGAGACTATCATGAACAATTGTACACAAATAAATTAGATAACTTAGATAAAATGGACAAAATCTTAGAAACATACAAATTACCAAACCTGACTCAAGAAAAAAACAGAAAATACAAACAGATCTAGAACAAGTAGAGATTGAATCACTAATCAAAAACCTCCTAACAAATAAAAATCCAAGACCAGGCAGCTTTATTGGTGAACTCTACTAAACATTTAAAGAATTAACACCAATCCTTCTCAAACTCTTGCAAAAAAAAAAGAAAAAGAAAGAAAAGAAAAGAAAAGAAAAGAAAAGAAAAGAAAAGAAAAGAAAAGAAAAGAAGGAAGGAAGGAAGGAAGGAAGGAAGGAAGAAAGAAAGAAAGAAAGAAAGAAAGAAAGAAAGAAAGAAAGAAAAGGAAATAATTCCTAAATCATTCTATGAGGTCAGTACTACCCTGATACCAAAGCCAGGTAAAGACATCATAAGAAAACACAGATCAATATCCCTTATGAATAAAATGCAAATCCTCACAAAATACCAGTAAATCAAATCCAACAGAATTTTAAAAGAATTATACACTATGAACAAATGGGGTTTATTCCAGGAATACAAGTGTAGTTCAACATATGAAAGTTAATTAATGTAATATACCATATTAATAGACAATGTGCTGCTTGCATAAGGATAGACACATACACCAATGGAATAAAACTGGGAGTCCAGCAATAAATCCATACATCTATGGCTTATTAATTTTTGACAAGGGTACCAAGGCCATTCAATGAGGGAAAAAGACTTTTCAACAAAAGACTCTGGAACAACTGCATACTCATATGCAAAGAATGAAGTTGGACAGAAATTAACTGAAGTTGTACACAAACAGGTAGCTAATGGTTTTTGAAATTTGTTGAACTTTACAAAGAATCAATGAAAATGGTTCATTGACCTAAATGTAAGAGCTACAGCTATACAATTTTTAAAAGAAAACATAGGGGTAAATCTTCATGACCTTGGATTTGGCAAGGAATTCTCAGATATGACACCAAACGCACAAGTAACCAAAGAAAAAAAATAGATAAGTTGGACTTCATCTAATTTAGAAAATTTTGTGAATCAAAGGACATTATCAAAAAAGTGAAAAAGCCCAGCTGGTGTTACCCAATGGTTGAGCATAGACCCATGAACCAGGAGGTCATGGTTTGATTCCCCATCAGGGCACATGCCCAGGTTGCAGGCTTGATCCCCAGTGGGGGCGGGGCATGCAGGAGGCAGTCAATTGATGATTCTCTCTCATCATTGATATTTCTCTCTCTTCTCCCTTCCTCTCTGAAATAAATATATATATATGTCAAAAGACAACCTTAAAATGGGAGAAAATATTTGCAAACCATGTATCTGATAAGGGATTTGTATCCAGAATATATAAAGAACTCCTACAACTGAATAATAAATAGAGAAATAATCTGATTTTAAAGAAGGCAATGGATCTGAATAGACGTTTCTCCAAAAAATGTATAAAAATGTCCAATAAACATGAAAAGGTGCTCAACATCTTTAGTCATCAGGGAAATGCAAATCAAAACCACGAGGAGATACCACCTCACACACAGCTAAGATGGTTATAATAAAAATTAAAAGAAACAGAAAATAATAAGTGCTGGCAGAATAACTGGAGAAATTTGAACCCTCATGCATTGCTGGTAGGAATGTAAAATGGTGCAGTTGCAGAAAATGGTTTAGAAATTCCTCAAAAATGAAAACAGAGTAACCATATGACCCAGCAATTCCACTCCTAGGTAGGTATAGACTCAAGAGAAATAAAAACATATGTTCATGCAAAAACTTATACATATGTTCATAGCAGCATTGTTCATAATAGCCAAAAGGTAGAAAAAAATCAAAAGTCCATCTATTGATAAATTGATAAACAAAAATAGTATAGCCATACAATAGAATATTAGTCAGCCATAAAAGTAAAAGAAGTAACTAAACATGCTGAGACATGAATGAGCCTTAAAAACATCATGCTAGATGAAAGAAGTCAGACACAAAAAGCCATATATTATATGATTTCATTTGTATGAAATATCTGGAATAGACAAATACATAAAGACAGAGTGTATAATAGTGGTTGCCAGGGGTGGGGGAGAAAGGAATGGTAATGGGTATGACACTTCTTTTTGGGTGATGAAAACGTTCTGGAATTAGCTATTGGTATTGGTTGCACAATCTTGTGAGTATATTAAAAACCACTAAATAATATACTTTAAATGGTGAATTTTATGGTGAATTATATCTCAGAAAAAGAAAAAGGAAATGCCATAAGCAATGGACAGAGAGGAGGTTTCTGTGTACCTGAGGATACTTCTTTCAGTGGGTTAAGCAAAGCGCAGGGTAGCTTTCACTTGATGTGAAGGTTTTCCCCAAGGGAATGCATTTCTGCTGTAGTGTTTTCATTCACTCATTCAACAAATAGTCATTGAACACTTTATGTACAAGAATCAAGGCAGTATATATACTTCCACTTACCTGCTGCTTCTTAAAGGCCTCAATCATTATAGTAAGAGAATTAGTATTGAGTGGAAATTGCAGCCGAGGACCACTATACGATTCTGGGACCTCTATTATCCCTATACATTCCTGTCTACCCCTGTCGTCCTGGGGGGCGCAACCAAACAGCCGATTTACTAAAGCTGGAAAAAACAGAAAGGGTGGCAAAAATCAACATTCCCATACTTAAATACCTTCTTGAATGTCTAGCCCATGTAAGACACTGTGCTAAATGTTATGAATACCGTGATATCCCACATATAACCATGAGGAATGATTTGTTCTGAAACCAGTAGGTACATGCACAAGAATCACCATCATCCCTTCCTGGGTGGACATTTTACCAAATCAGTAAGTTCATCAGTAGGGAATGGAGGGATAAGCACAGGGAAAACTGATCACTCACGGTATTTTGATGCTTTGAAGCTCTAACGCTACATTTTTTTTGTCTATTCTTACATCTCAGATTTTTACAAATAGTGTTGAAAACATAACAATGCATTATATTTGGTTTAAATATCTGCTACTATTCATGATATACAGAAAATTAAACTGCAACATTTAATTTTCCCCGTTAAACACTTCAAATTTTACTTAGCTGTAATTGATTTGTCTCCCTCTTCACATAAAAACAAATTTTCTGACATGATTTTCTTTTTGGTAACAAAACAGATAAAGTAAGATGACAAACCATCGGCACAAATTCCAAAGGCCCTCTCTCTCAGAGACACAACTGTTCATTTCAGTAGATGCTGAGATCCAGTGTCCCTTTCTTGCTAGATTGCCCATAAAATGATCAGCTCAAGAACAGAAATCCGGCCAAATCAGGTGGGTAAAGATGAAAGGGGATATCGTAGTTTGATTTTAACAGTGATCCCAATTCTCTATCCCAAACTCTGACCATGCCCTTTTTAATGTGATTTTGAAGATTCTATTTCCCCAGCCCTTGAAGCTGGTTTGTGACTTGTGTTGGCCTAAAGAAAGTGGTGGAAGTGTTACATACCAGTTCCAAGCCAAGGCCTCACAAGGACTTGTTTGTTTCCATGCTCTCGCTTTTGAAACCACGCCACTACTATGAAGCCCTGGCTAGCCTACTGAGAGCTCCAACACCATGGGGAGCAGAGCTGAGTCACCCGAGCCAAGGCCGTCCTAGATCAGCCACCATCCCGCAGACCTCCAGACACAAACGAAGCGAACTCCACCCAAAACCCAAAAGACTGCCAAATCAAGACTAAGAACAGCAGACGTGCTCGGCTAATCTGTAGACTGATGAGCAAAAAGAAATGTTTATTACATGCCACTGAACTATTGTGGTTGTTTAATACACAGTATTATTATAGTAACAGATAAGTGATACAGAGGATGATGACATACTTTTCAATTCATTAACACTCAATTGCTACTAAGGTCATTAATCAGAAGTTGTCTGCAAGCAGTTTCTATCATTTTGAATATTTAGAGTAGACATGTTTGCCAGGTGGGTACTGGAAATATTGGGAGGAACACTTTGTAAAGTATATAAGGCTGGGCAAAAGTAGGTTTATTGTTATTCATATGGAAAAATATATAATACAAGAATAAAAATACTGTTTTATGTACTGACAACTATAAACCTACTTTTCCCACCCCTGTATGACTGTCTAACCAGTATGCTATACTTCTGAAATGAATACAAAATGATATTGAATATAAACTGTAATTGAAAAAGAAAAAAAATATATATATATAGTACCTGGTCTGATAGGACATTTTGGCTAATGTTGGAAGCAAGAACAAAAGTTAAAACAACACTTCCACACACTCTGCCCCACTCCCACTTCTAGCAGTTTCTGATTAAACCTATTCTATGTATAGTAGCTTTGGCTATCTACCTGTGGGAGGGGACTGATATGAAAAAGCAGACTCGAACTGATGTGTGGAGTCTCTCCATCAAGTCCTATGAATTGCTTTTGAGCAACTAAAGCAATAAGACACAGAAAAGATCTGCTTCCAGGTCACCTCTTACCTTTGGAACACCCAGAGTCCTCGACATACTCTGTGCCTCAGAATAAAACCATTGATCTTCAAATGTGAAGTGTAGTTGTATCCCTAAATATACCTTACTTAGGGGTCAGAGCACTTTTGCCAAATAGGTGTAGGTAGAGCTTGTCTGGGACCCTCCTACCAAAGAGGGCCATTAGAGAGCAACCTACAGTAATGTACAGCATGGTGACTCTAGTTAACAATACTCTAGCAGTGGTCGGCAAACTGCAGCTCGCGAGCCACATACGGCTCTTTGGCCCCTTGAGTGTGGCTCTTCCACAAAATACCACTTGTGGGTGCGCACGTACAGTGCAATTGAAACTTCGTGGCCCATGTGCAGAAGTCGGTATTTTGTGGAAGAGCCACACTCAAGGGGCCAAAGAACCACATGTGGCTTGCGTGCCGCAGTTTGCCAATCACTGCTCTAGTGTATATTTCCTGCAAAGAGAGTACATTTTATTTATTTATTTAATCATTCATTTATATTTTATTATTTTATTTTTAATATATTTTATTGATATCAGAGAGGAAGGGAGAGGGAGAGAGGGAGAGAGAGAGAGAGAGAGAGAGAGAGAGAGAGAGAGAGAGAGATCAATGATGAGAATCATTGATTGGCTGCTCGTCTTCTACTGGGGATTGAACCCGCAACCCAGGCATGTGCCCTTGGCCAGAATCAAACCAGGGATGCTTCAGTCCACAGGCTGTTGCTTTATTCACTGATCCAAACCAGCTAGGGCAAGTTCTCAACACACACACATAAAATTGTAACTAAGTGAGGTGGTGTGAATAAGTTAACTAACTTTATGGTGGTAATCATTTCACAATAAATACATAAATAAAACTATAACATTGTACACTGTAAACTTATACAATATTATATGTCATTTATATTTCAATAAAGCTGGAAAAATATTTAAATAAAATCAACCTACAGCAGCAATCTATAAGTTTCTTTTTCTGCTATATACAATAATTAAATCAATATGATTCTAGCACTCTATAATTGTGAGATGTATAAGAGAATAGATGGCTCAGAAATATGTCTTATTACACATTTTTAAAATAAATATATTATGAAGGAGGTACTACAAATCATGGTGAAAAGATAAATTATGAATGTCTGGGAAAAATTGGTTAACTCATTTGAAATTTTCTTTGTAGTTGTATTTTTTAATTGTTCTCAATCACTAGGCATCAAAATTTCCTTTTTTAGTTTAATATGAAAACATTCAAAATTTATAAAGTGTTAAATTTTTTAAAAGTCAAACCATTAAAAAATCTAAAAATACAGGCATAGCAATCACATTTTAAATATTTCAGGGCCTTCTAAGTTTAAAAGCAGAAGGATTCACAAAGAAAAATATATTTAGATTTAAAAAGAAACATATTTTAAATAATTAATGGATGAAAATTTTCTAAATCTGACAAAAATATAAATTTAGATATCAAGAAGCTCAAAAAGCCCATGCAGGATAAGTAAAAATTAAACCTTACCAAGGCACGTTATGGTTAAAATGCTATTTTCCAATGTTACTTAGGTTAGGCTTTTTTCTTCCCTACCTCCTTCAGGTGATTATGTTATCATTTGTAATATAGTCATGTTCATTTGTCACAGTGTGTATTCCATTTTGGGAACATATACACACATATAGTACACTTTCTGTTTTTAATTATATTTTTAGGGATGTGAAACATTATCATGGTTTTAAGAGTCAGAACTACAAAAAGGTACACTCAGAGACATGTCACTCTCCCCTCATCCCTTTACCCAATCCTCATTCTCCCATTCCTTCTTTCCTGCTCCCACCCATCTCCCCAATTACCTGTATGTAAACAATGTCATTACTTTCTTGTTTATCCTGTAGGTTTAGTCTGTATTTATGATTTCTTAAACAGGATAGAGAAACCACTAATCTAAAGAAAAAAATTGTACTACAATGAAATAAAAAATTTGTTAATGAAAAAAGACCTTTTAAAGACTGGGATGGGGTAATAAAAGACAAAGACTAGGAGAAGATATTTGCAATACATTCACCTAACAAAGATCAATGTTCTTATTATTAGAATACTTAGAAAATTCACACAAATTGCTAAGAAAAAGACAGGCAAAAAACTGGATCAGGCACTTCACTGAGCAGGATGTGCATGTGACTGATAAACATACAAAAACGGTGAGCAATTTCACTTCTCACCAGGGAAATGCACATTAAAGTGGAAATGTGATACCACTACATACTCACCAAATGGTTAAAATGAAAAGGAGACACAATTACAAGTGTTGGTGAGGCTATGGAACAACTGGGACTTTCATACACTGGTGGCAGTATCACTTGGTACAACTTTGTAAAACTCTGTCAGTATCTAATAAAGCTGAACATATGCATGCCCTATAATCCATCTTCTACTCCTGAGTTGTGGTATATCTTTATAGTAATGATCCCCATTGAAACATGCCTCCTTGTATCCATATCCCTTTACAATATAATGCTGCTGCTGCTCCCTGCAAGAGATGGAGCTTTCCTACCCCCTTTGAATCTGCAGCTGGCCTTGTGACATGCTTTGACAAACAGAAGATGGCAGAACTGATTTTGTGTGTGTTCCAGAGCATAGACCTTAAAAGGCCTTGCAGTTTATGCCTTTGATCTCTTGGAATCCAGCTGCCATGTAAAGAAATTCAGGATATCCTGTTGGACAGACAGGCTGCATGAAGAGATTTAAGGTGTCCAAGTTCATAGCTAACACCAAAAAGTCCCAGGCATGTAAAACCATTTGGACCTTCCTGTGCCACCCAGCTGGCTTGAGTGAGCCCAACTGATACCATCTGAAACAACGACAAGTCATTATCCCCACTGAGCCCTGTTCAAATGCCTGACCCACAGAATCATAAGCAATAAAATGGCTATTGTTTTAAAGCCACCAAATTTTGGGGTGGTTTGTTATGTAGCAAAAGATAACTGAAAATGAGTACTTAACAAAAGAAAAGAATACATATGTTTACCAAAATGGACATGTACAAGAATATGCATAGCAGTAAGTAACATTTAAATTACCAAAACTGAAAACAACTCAAAAGTCTATAAACAGTAGAATGAATAAATTTTGGCATATTAATAAATATGGAATATTATTCAGCAATAAGAATGACCAAACTGCATCAACATAGATGACTCTCACAAATACTATAAGTTATGTAAAAGAAGCCAGACTCAATGTTCTATGCTTCCATTTAATTAGAGAATCTCAAAAATAAGCAAAATTAATCTGGGATGTAGAAGTGAGAAAAATAGTGATGAGGGGGGTGGGTAATGGAGAGGACAATGAGGATTCTGTAGTTTTAATAATGTTTTATTTCTTGTTCTGGGTGCAGGTTACAAGGGTTTGTTTACTTTCAGAAAATCTATTGTCATATACTTATGATTTGTGTACTTTTCTGTAAAGTTTACACAAGAAAATTAAGCCACTGTCCCTTCTTTGATAAAATTTTAAATATATTTTTAAATCACCAGCAGAATTTTGTAAATATAATTTTTTTTAAATCAGAGACTGAATAAATATACCTAGGCTGGAACCCAGCCACCTGTGACTATGAATCTCCATAAGCAATTCTGATGCATAGGCTGAACAGAAATATTAGGTCATTAGCAGAAAGAATGCTGCTTCATTTCATCATTATTATATTTCCTCTCAAAAATATTTTTGACAAAGAACATGAAATAACTCTCTTTCTTTTAGATAATTGCAATTATCTAAAAGAAAGAAAATGCCAAAATACCTACTTCCACCCACTCCCACTCCTCGAGTTTGGCTATTCCACCATTCAAAAAGCTTCCATAGATCATTAAACACTTTAATTAGTTTCATACATATGTACTTAGCTCAAAGCATCCATTAAACCACCATTCTTTTGCCACTTTGACGGGTGTTCACTAAATTATTTAAAATATGCTCTTAGATACCATAAACAGTTTAAATTAGAATAAAAAAATGGTTGCCCCAAATTGAAGAAAAAAGTTTTAAAGTCTAGCATCTACCTTGTAAATAACAGACAGATCTTAATTTGAAGGAGAAATACATGCATTGTGAAAAACTATTATTTTAAAATCATTTTTTAACCATATCTATGTTGTCTGTCTCTAGACATCTATGCAGAAGACAGAGACATGATGGAGCCAACTGTATTTAATCCACCATTTTCCCAAGATCTGTTTCATAAAATACTCAAGATATTTTTATCTCTCAGCACAAAAGTTTCATGTAAAGCATGGCTTGTGTAGTTCATTGGCTGAGCAATGACCTATGAACCAGGAGGTCACAGTCCAATTCCTGGTCAGGTCACATGCGCAGGTTGCAGGCTTAATCTCAAGTGTTGGGCAATTGATCAATTATTCTCTCTCATCTTTGATGTTTCTATCTCTCTCTCCCTTCCTCTCTGAAATCAATAAAAATATTTTTTAAAGTTTCATGGATAAAAAATAAGATCCTCCTTACTATACTACTACTGTACATCAATAAATGGTGCTTCAGAGAAGGTATTAAACAAATCAACATTGAATGAAGCCTAATTCAGTTTTTTGAAAGTGAAAGGATTAAATAAATGGTTCTCAACCTTCTGGCCCTTTAAATACAGTTCCTCATGTTGTGACCCAACCATAAAATTATTTTCGTTGCTACTTCATAACTGTAATGTTGCTACTGTTATGAATCGTAATGTAAATATCTGATATGCAGGATGGTCTTAGGCGACCCCTGTGAAAGGGTCGTTCGACCGCCAAAGGGGTCACGACCCACAGGTTGAGAACCGCTGGATTAAATGGTCAATTTAGTTGATACCCATCAGAGAGGAAAAAAGCCACCTAAACTAATTTCACAGTTGTTTGGTGTCACATAGACAAGACAGGTGGGCATCTTTTTTTTTTTTAGAATGATAAATATCCTCGAATTTAATAAGAGGGAAAAAGAAATTTTTTCTTATTTTAAAACAAATGACAAGAAAGCATTTACAGTACAAAAGCTCAAAATAAAAATTCTCTAAAACAGATGCTAATATTCATAGAAACTTAATACATAATAAAGGTATTACCACACATCAACAGAGAGAAAACTGACCACAAATAAAAAGGGTTATCGCTCTAGCCAGTTTGGCTCAGTGGGTAGAGCACTAGCAGGTGGGCATCTTTTAAATTATTTAGTGTTCTCCTATCTTCAGAGTTTACATCCCTTGATGAGGACAATTCAATATTTAATGAGTGCTTTTCAAAAGACTAAAATTTTACTTACTTGGATCTTTCTCTTGTATATGTACGTAGTTTTCCAACATGAAGGAAAAGAAATTGGATAACTGGATAAAATAAAAACACATTAATCAATGAATGAACCCCAAATAGCTACTGTAATAAATGCTATTGGTGTTTCATGTAAGTCCCCTTTAACCTTCTAGGGCACTCATCTCCCAGCTGCACTAGGTCCCATCTCTACTTGCCCACCTCCTCCCAAGGACTGCCCTTGGTAGATGAGAGGTACCTTCCCTAGAGTTGCATAGGATTTCATATATCTGTCCTCCTGGGAGGCTGCCCATAGAAAATGACTAACTGAAGCAAGGGTATTGCAGCCTAGATCCCCAGTTCCCTTGCCACTGGGTGGGATAAACCATGACGCACTTCAAAGCTCCAAATGGGATCAGGCTGAGGTCAAGCTTCTTCAGAAACCATAGTTTTGCCTAGTTTCTTGCCCTGTCCAATCTTGTTTTCCTCACTTCCTTATAGATTTTTCCTGAGAACACTCTTAGAAAATCACTTGTACCAGAATCCTTGTCTCAGATTCTGCTTTTAGGAAACCAACCTAACTCGGCTACTAAATTTTGTTCATTATGATCTCTTATTTTCCTTTTGGTAGTGAGATGAAGAGTTAAGGGATACTCTTAAATGTCAAATATATTTGGGAAATTAAATAAGGAAAGATAGAGGGAGGGAGAGATGGAAATCCACCAGCATTCCAACCATCACCATGAGGTGTGAAAGGGGTCCCAGCTGCTACCTGCCACCTCCCCCTATACCAGTGATGGCGAACCTTTTGAGCTCGGCGTGTCAGCATTTTGAAAAACCCTAACTTAACTCTGGTGCTGTGTCACATATAGAAATTTTTTGATATTTGCAACCATAGTAAAACAGAGACTTATATTTTTGATATTTATTTTATATATTTAAATGCCATTTAACAAAGAAAAATCAACCAAAAAAATGAGTTCACATGTCACCTCTGACACACGTGTCATAGGTTCGCCATCACTGACCTAGATGCTGCCTCTATGCCTACCAATTATCTGCAAAAACCTGCATTAATACAGCACAAATAACTTCTCCAAGCCCTGTCACCCATAAAGAGTGACCACTAAGGAACCTTTTCAACCTGGGAGTAGGTCTGGGAGTTCAGAGAAGGCTTTCCACACAAATATCAAAATGTGTAAGTTTAACACTGTTGATGGGTTTGTCAACAGTTAATAGAAACCACAATGAAATACCACTGCACCCACACTAGGATGGCTATAATAAAGAAGACAGATAATAACAAGTGTTGTCAAAGATGTGGCAAAATTGGACCCCTCATACACTGCTGGGGGGATGTAAATGGTGCAGCTGTTTGGGAAAACAATTTAGCAATTACTCAAAAAGTTAAACACAGAGTTACCAGATGACCCAACAATTCCACTTCTAGGTATAAACCCAAGAGAATATGTTCCCATAAAATCTTGCACACAAATATTCATAGCAGCATTATTTATAATAGCCAAAAAGTAGAAACAACTTAAATGATCTATCCACTGAGAAATGAATAAACAAAATGTGTGAAATCCATACAATGGAATATTATCCATAAAAAGGAATGAAGTACTGATATACACTACAATAAGAATGAACATTGAAGATATTATGCTAAGTGAAAGAAGTCAGACACAAAAGGATCACATTTTCTGTGATTCCATTTATATGAAATGGTGAGAAAAGGCAAACTCATAAAGACAGAAAACAGATTAGTGGTTGCCAGGAGCTGGGAAGAAGGGGAAATGGGGAGTGACTGCTAATGACTATAGATGTGTGTTTTTTTTGGGGGGGGGGTGATAAAAATGCTCTATAATTTATTGTGGTGATGGTTACAATTTTGGGTATATACTAAAGGCCATTAAATTTTACACTTTAACTGAACTGTATCTCAATAAATCTGTTATAAAAAGAGTCAATATTAAAGAATGTACTAAAACTAGAATGTGTGCATATAAAGCATACCAATTTGAGAGCTCACTCTACCTTTATACTCATTACTACATTCCACAGTGCTTAAAAGGACAGCTCACACTGTGAGCTTCTAATCAAGGCAAAGGGAAAATCTGATTGAATCATAGTATATCATTTTTATAACTGCCAAGAATAAATCCAGCAATGTCTTTGATACTTTTGGAAATTTTCTTAATTATTTTTAAAGATAATGTAATAAATTTACATATAAATATGATTGTTGAAAACTACAAACAATACAGAATGAAAATGAGAATTCCTCTCCCATCCACTCCCACTCCTGTCCCCAGAAATAATCACTGGAAACACTTCACAGCATAGCTTTTCCCAGACTTCTGCTGTATGTTTAATTTTCTTTCATATATATGGGATAAAACTCTACATTCTGTTCTACAAACTGATTTTTTTCATTAACAATAACATTGGACATCTTTCTAAGATATTTTTATTACTAAAAAGTACTTTTTTCATCAATAAGCATTAAAGTTTAATTTATATATTGTTTTTTTGCAAGCTTGAAAAAAGCCTTCCTCACCCATCTATATATTCTTCTAGAACTTTCATAGGTTCGTTCCCAGGAAATTCTTCCAGTTTTTAACACCATAAAGTGTTGTTGTTTTTTCTTCATAAAGTAACAACTTCCTACTGGGACACGTCCCCAAAAATAGAAGAAGGCCATTTTTATTAGTCAGCTAGGTATCTGGCAGCCCTCTTAAAAATGTGAACTTCAGAATTGAAAAATACCATCCTCATCCCAAATCATACGCCCTCTCTCAACAGCTAGTTCCAAGACAATGTCACTATATCTTCTATTAAAGCCTTTCACTAAGGTTTCTCAGTTTAAAATGGTCCCAACCAGTCATTCTTTCAATAACAAGGGGTAAAGAGAAGCAGTTTATCACCACCAAGCCAGCCATGCAAGAAATGCTAAAGGGACTGTTGTAAAAGAAGAAATATCAAGCTCAGAAAGAAAACAGCCACACACACACAAAAAAAAGAAATGGCTACAAACAAGTACCTTTCAATAATAACTTTAAATGTAAATGGACTAAATGCTCCAAATAAAAGACACCGAGTGGCTGAATGGATAAAAAAACATGACCCATACATCTGCTGTCTACAAGAGACCCACCTCATTGGAAAGGACTCACACAGACTGAAAGTGAAGGGATGGAAAAATATCTTTCACGCAAATGGAAAGGAAAAGAAAGCTGGGGTAGCAATACTTATATCTGACAAAATACATCTCAAAGTGAAGGCCATAACCAGAGATAAGGAAGG
>NW_005871097.1:1774080-1778067 GCF_000147115.1 Myotis lucifugus
GTTGTCTGGTCTTCAACCGAGCTCTGTAACCTCGGTACCAATTTGGATGATCAATGCAGCTCTTATTGCTACAGACACACAGGACACAAAAGTCAAAGAAAAACAGTTACTATGCAGCTATGATGGGGGTAAGAAGGTGCTTCAGGGGAAAAAATAGTCAGTTCGCCTGGATTCCTCGGTTCTACACACATAAAAACTACAATCAATGAGATTTACCCTCATGTTTTGTAAAATGTCCTTGTCTCAAATATTCATAGAAGAATAATGGCATGAATATTGAATAAAATTTTTGGAGCAAGACTACCTGAATTTGAATCCCAGTTCTGCTAATTACCGTCTATGTGACTTTGGGTAAGTTATTAAAACTCTCAAAGACTCAGTTCCCTTATCTGTAAAATGGGGATAATAGCACTTACCTATGGCAATACTTAAGCATATAAAGTCTATGTATGCCCTATGAAGTAGCAATTCCGTTCTTCACTATATACCCCAAAGCAATTGTCACACAGTCCATTAAGGAGACATATGGCGATACAGTGCTTCTTTGTGGCAATAGGAAGTTTGACACCAACACAGCCAGCTGTCTATTGCTAGGACAGAGAATGTGTAACTGTGGTGGATGCACCTATAGAGTCTTATGCCACAAGTGGAAGCAATAGATTCAATAAACCCACAGTAACATGAATGGGTCTTAAAAAAATTGTGCTTCAGTTAGAACAGTTATTAAAAACTTAAAGACAGAATGAAATATAACATGATACCACTTTATATAAATTTAAAATACACATACACAAAACCACAATATACATTTCATAAGAGTATATACAAAGGAAAAGATACACACTAAACATAATAATTGGTTATTTATGGGGAGGGTGACCATCAGGTACATGGGTAAAAGGGAGTAAGCAAATTAATTAACATAAGAAAGGGTCTTGCACAAACCAATGATAACAATGCACAATGAATTAAGAAGTATGATTCACTCCACCTTCTACACCTGATAGTCAATTGACAAGCGATGGATGAAAATGAACACACCTCCCTCTGCATAGAGTTACTGTAAGGACAAAATGAGATACTACAGGTAAAGAGTTTAGCTAAATGACTAACATAAAGCACATGCTAAATAAATGGCAACTATAGTGGTAAGTACTCTCTTATTTGTGGATTATTCAGACCCACTGACTCTCTTCTGGTAGCCTTTGAACTATCCTGTACCTTCATAGAAAGAGATCAGGTGAAAGATGAGATTAAAACATAGTCTCTTATGCCTTCCTCAAGTTTTAGAGTTAAGAGCAATCAACATCAGCTGGCTCCTTTTATTTATGCTGTAATTTTCCCAGTTAGCACATAAAAATTAAGAGTTGACTAAAATGAGAACAATTTGAGTTTTGAAAGCAGAAATCCAGCCTCTAGTCCCAGTATGTTTAGTTTAGTACTGCTGTGATACACCAAGTAGACACTAATCATCTGAGGGTGTTTATTTATGAGCTCCCTCAAGGCTCTTGGGTTTCAGAGACTCTCATTTCATTACTCAGCTTTCAGAAAACCCCGGGAAATAGACATAAGGTCAAATATCAAAATCTTTATAGGGAAAAACCACAGGGAGAAGAAATCGAGTAACTTGTTCAGTGTTGCAAAGCAAATAGTTGGTAGTACCATGGCTGAAATCTCATGTTCTTACCATATCCTTCTGGACAGTAATCTGAAAGATCTGTTCTGTGGAACAGTGACTGTCATGACCAATCAACCCTCACCTCAGTGTTTTCTGTTCACCAAGCACAATGTTCTAGTCCTACTTACTGAGGGTCAAGCAACAGATTCATTCCTGCAGTCCTTGCCACACTGTGAAGCTGAGAAAGACTAACTTACTTAAGGTCATTTAGCCAATAAATGGAAATGGACAGCAGGAATTGAATCTTCATCTGCACAATTATGAAGTGAAATAAATGACCTCTTTCTATTTACTATTAACAACATCAACCTATATATATAAAAGCCTAGGCAACCATTAAGACCTAACAACTGGAATGACCAGAATGACCAGTTGACCAGTCACTATGACGTGCACTGACCACCAGGGGGCAGACGCTTAATGCAGAAGCTGCCCCCCGCTAGTCAGTGTGTTTCCACAGCCAACCTCACATGGCCCCTCCCCCTCCCGCCCAGCCAGCCTCCTGTGGCCTCTCTCCCCACCCTGCCGCCCCCCCCCATAGGCCCTGATCGGGGGGCTAGCTGGCCAATCTCCCGGGGCCCCTCTCCCCAGCCAGCTGGCCCCCCAATAGACCTCAATCACCAGCCAGGCTGAGGGACCCCACTCATGCACGAAGTCGTGCACCGGGCCTCTAGTAATAAATAATCAAGCTTATTATTTCTACAACTGATAATTGAACAAAATAGCTACCATATGTTAAGGTCTATTATAAGACATTAGTCCCAAGTATTATAATCTCCATGTTATACATACAGAAACTTCAGGTTTAGAGAGGCAAGGATCTTGCTCAAGTCATTCACTTAGTATGGATTCAGGTCTTCAAAGTCCAGGGCTCTCTCCACAATATATAGCCAGCTACTTCATTTCCTAATCTATTTGTACCTTTCCTTCCTTGACTAATGGCCACCATTTATTGAGTGCCTACTATGTGCCTAGCTCTAAACCAGACACATTACATATACTACTACTTCTACTCCTCCCCCACAAGGAGAAAGAGGTCATCTAAGTCTCCTCTCCCATTTCTGCCTTGCTGGGACCACAGCCCACTCACCAAGGGGAGGAGTTGTTATTTTGTTTGGTAAGCACACAGTACATTCATGGGCGATTTTTTACTAGTGGATGTGGGTACTGGGCCTTGCAAGGGAAACAGTCATGCTCAGTTCCCTCTTGCATTTCCTCTTCTACTCCAAAGTCAATAAGCTGAGCCACCTTGGCCCCCACTTGGGAATCCACCATCTCTGTTTGGGCTTGTATTCCTATACCTGAGCCTCTACACCCAAGCATGAAGGCCACTTACTAAATTATCATCTCTCACCCCATGCTTCTCTACTTCAGTCAGCTTGCTAGTACTGGAAGCTGGGACTCTGCAGGTCACATTTCCACTTTGCCAATTGCTCCATGTTTGGCTCTGTCAATAGGGCCTGTTGAGGCGAGAGGAGGGACAGGGGACACACTTCTTCCTGTTCCTGTTAGTATAGCCTAGCAAGTGCTCAGATTCTCTTTGTTGCAGCCATTGGATCCAATTTGTAGTTTACCCAGCACTTGTAAAGCCAGTCTCATGGCAGCCCCTCAGAGACACGGGCACCAGTTGAGCAGCCCCCCTTCTCAAAGGTTAGAGTTTCAGTTCTGCAGGAATCCTCCTCCAAGTTTCTAAATTTTAATAATTTCAATCTTTCCCCACTGTTCTCTCAGCCCTAGAGGTGGTAACATTCTTGCAGTTGCTACCTCCACATACATTCAAGTTCTTTTTCTTTATATTTATTTATTGTCTAAAATTTTACATATGTCTCCTCCCCCCACCCCCGCTTGACCCCTCCCCCCCCATTCAAGTTCTTTTTCAGGGACTCTTTCAGTTACCTAGTAACAACTTGATTCCTAGCTGACAGTTGCTTACATTCAGTTCTCTCTATTTAAACCACTCCTGGTTTCTGCCTCCTGACTAAACCCTGCCTGATGAGCTAGTCCCATGGCAGTGGAAAAAGTAGGTCCAGCTTAGGCCCTGGGTAGTCCAGCTCAGGCCCTTACTAGAGTCCCACATTGGGATCTTGAGTACTTGGGCAGTGGCTGATAAAACGGACTTTGATCCTGAACATGAATGCCGCTTACTAAGGTACTGCTGCGCCTTGGGCATAGAATTCTCCCGGCACCCTCTCGAGAAGAGGGAGGAGGGCAGAGCAGGAATGGCATAGCAACATCAGACTTCTAAAACTTCACCACTGCCGGGCACTCTAGCCAGCTCAGGACTCTCTTCTGAAGCAAAAACCTCCAAA
>NW_005871097.1:1778410-1788565 GCF_000147115.1 Myotis lucifugus
CCCCGATTAGCTAAGCTACGTGAGAATAGGGACTTTATTTTGTTCACTGCTATAATCCCCAGCACCTGGGGAAAGGCCATTCTAGGGCTGTTATAATTCTACTAGAGGCCCGGTGCACAAAATTCATCCATGGGGAGGTGTGTGTCCTTCAGCCCAGCCTGCACCCTATCCAATCTGGGATCCCTCTCATAATCCAGGATTGCTGGCTCCCAACTGCTCACATGCCTGCCTGCATGATTGCCCCTAGCAGCTTCTGCCTGCCAGCCTGATCACCCCCTAACCACTCCCCTACCAGCCTGATTGACGCCTAACTGCTCCCCTGCCAGCCTGGTGGCCCCTAACTGCCCTCCCCTGCTGGCCCAGTCACCCCCAACTGCCCTCCCCTGCTGGCCTGGTCACCCCTAACTGCCCTCTCCTGCAGGCCTGAATGCCCCCAACTGCCCTCCCCTGCTGGCCATCTTGTGGTGGCCATCTTTGGCCACATGGGGGCAGCCATCTTGTGTGTTGGGGTGATGGTCAATTTGCATATTGCCCCTTTAATTAGAGTGGCAATATGCAAATTAACCCTCACCCCCTCACAAGATGGCTGCCTACGACCAGGCCAGCAGGGGGGTTAGTGAGGGACAACCAAACAACAAGCAGGCTGCGTGGGGTGACCAGGCTGGTGTAGGGGCCATGAAGGGCAACCAGGCCAGCAGGGGGGCAATTAGGGGCGGCCAGGCTGGCGGGGGGGCAGTAAGAGGCGACCAGGCCAGCGGAGGGGGGCAATTAGGGGTGACCAAGCTGGCACGCAGAGGCAGTGAGGGGCGATCAGGCCAGCAGGGGGGGCAGATAGGGGCAACCAGGCAGGCAGGCAGGTGAGTGATTAGGAGCCAGCGGTCCAGGATTATGAGAGGGATGTCTGACTGCCGGTTTAGGCCTGATCCCGGGGATCAGGCCTAAACTGGCAGTCGGACATCCCCCGAGGGGTCCCGGATTGGAGAGGGTGCAGGCTGGGCTGAGGGGACCCCCACTCCCATGCATGAATTTCATGCACTAGGCCTTTAGTAATACATAAGAGTATATTAGTAATGTGTTAATATAGGTATTAGTAATATATTAATTACTTAATATAAAATGCTTAGTACATTGCCTGGCATATAGGAACCACTCAATAAATGCTAGAATTCTTTTTTTAAGGCAGAATGGTGGCAGAGTAGGAGGATGCTGCACAGACATGCTCCCAGGAACAAGCTGGAATTGCAACTGAAATATGGAAAGGCTTCCTGAGTAATCAACGGAAAACTAACAGGAGAGAAACCTGATACCCAAGGACTGAAGATGGAGACCACATAGAGACGGGCAGGAGGGGCGGAGGCATGAAAGGGCTGGCCGGGAACCCACAGACGGCAACTGCAGTCCTGGAGAGATATCTCAGCTGTAGGGGGGGGTGCCACTGAGAACTCTGGGATCTAATCCTGAATCTGGGATCCCCAGCAGAGCACCAAACTGAGGAGGGTACCCACATAACATCTAGCTGTGAAAATAAGTGGGGTGCTGTCTGCCAGGGAGTGGCAGCTGAAAGTTTGAGCACCCTCTTAATGGGCCAATGCACAAAAATTCCCTGTGGAGCCACCCACCTTGTGCTCTGGCAGAGGGTGGGTGAAGTGGACTGGAGCTGTGAGAGCAGAACCCAGGACTGGGGACTCGGGGGATAGAGCTCAGAAGGCAAACACCCCAAGTTTCCTGGGCTGAGTCATTCCCTCACATAGCGGAGGACATCTTTCCCACATAGACATCTGCCTTGCCTGGGGGGAAGACAGTTGACACACCCTCTTGGAAAACACCTTGCCCTGAGGCCACTTAAGAGATTAAAAGTAACAATTAGCTTCCAGGCAGAAGCAACCGCCCCACCCTGTTGAAAAAACTCTTGTCACACCTGAGGACGATTGCCTGGGGCAGTTCAAGTCAGAATCCTATTAGTCTGTAGACAGAGGCAATCTCTGGAGGCTTTGAGTTTTTGCCTGATCCAATTAGTCGGAAACAGCCTTTAACACTGTCCTGCACTAGAGATTGAGAGGTGTAGAGGATCTACCTAATACAGTGGTCGACAAACTGCAGCTCATGAGCCACATGCGGCTCTTTGGACCCTTCAGTGTGGCTCTTCCACAAAATACCAACTTCTGTGCATGGGCACGAAGTTTCAATCGCACTGTACGTGCACGCCCACACGTGGTATTTTGTGGAAGAGCCACACTCAAGGGGCCAAAGAGCCGCATGTGGCTCGCGAGCCGCAGTTTCCCGACCACTGACCTAATACATAGTCACAAACCCAGACAACCAAAATGAGGAAACAAAGAAACAACCCCCAAATGAAAGAATTAGAGAATTCTCCAGAAGAAATAAATGAAGCAGAGATAAGAAATTTATCTGAAACAGAGTTCAGAGTAATGATGTCAAAAATGCTCAAGAGAATGAAAAAAGATATAGTAACTATGAAAAGAGAACAGTCTGAGATAAACAATGACATAACACAAATAAAGAACACATTGGAAGGAATACACAGCAGATTAGGGGAAGCTGAGGATCGAATCAGTGACTTAGAAGACAGTTGAAAATATCACTCAATTAGAGAACTAAAAAGAAAAAACAATTAAAAAATAGGAGGACAGCTTAAGAGAACTGTGGGACAATGTGAAACATAACAATATTACAATAGTAGGTGTGCCAGAAGAGGCAGAAAGAGAGAAAGGAATAGAGAAGGTGTTTGAAGAAATAATGGTAGAAAACTTCCCTAACCTGGTAAAGGAAAAGTCACACAAGTTCAGGAGGCACAGAGAACCCCAAACAAGAAGAACCCAAACAGACCCACGCCCAGACACATCATAATTAAAATGCCAAAAATTAAAGACAAAAAGAGAATCTTAAAGGCAGCAAGAGAAAAGCAAACTGTTACCTACAAAGGAGTTCCCATAAGGCTGACACCTGATTTCTCATCAGAAACTCTACAGGCCAGAAGGGAATGGCATGAAGTACTCAAGGTAATGGAAAGCAAGGATCTGAGACCAAAATTACTATATCCAGCAAGGCTATCATTCAAAATAGACGGTCAACTAAAGAGCTTCCCAGACAAAAAAAAAAAAAAGGCTAAAGGAGTTCATCACCACCAAGCCAGCATTACAAGAAATGCTGAAGGGATTGCTATAAGGCAGTGGTCGGCAAACTCATTAGTCAACAGAGCCAAATATCAATAGTGTATGATTGAAATTTCTTTTGAGAGCCACATTTTTTAAACTTAAACTATATAGGTAGGTACATTGTTATTAACTTGATTAGGGTACTCCTAAGCTGGCCTTTGCTAAAAAAGTCCTCAATCTGATTGAGGTACGTTGGCTGAGGTTGACCCCTTCCAACTCTCCCATCCACACTCGTCTTGTATACTTGTTTCGTCTATCTCCTTTAGTTCATCCTCTCTATATGTCCAAACCATCTCCACATACCTTTCTCAATCCTCGACATTACATCTTCTTTCACTCCACAACGTTCCCTAAAATTAACTTAATAAACTTTACTTAAAGTTTTAAGTCTTAGTTAAACTATAGGTACGTTGAATAAAACTTGATATCATACTTAATAATGATATTATTTATTGATAAAATTAAATTCCTTACAATTTACCTTACAATATCCATAAAATTAAATCATGACAATGACTGACAAACACTAATGTGAACACCTAAAAAAATGTTTCATTTTATAATAATAAAGCCACCAATACAAAATAATTACAATTCTTAAATTGATAACAAAAATGCCTGTAGGATTTGCAGCTGGTTGGAAAAATACAGGTAACTTTATGCTTCAAGTAGGTACTTTTGTCACCCGTGCACAATTTGCGGACATGACTAGCACTAACCACTGCACAATGAGACTGCTGACTGACTGGCTCACTCAACTCCTGCATGAATCACACACGCCTCCCCCACGCTGCGTATCCCGCGGCCCGCCTGCGCCGCGTCTCCCATCACCCGACCGACCAACACCCCCCCACTTCTTCTAACGCCACTTCTTCAAAATAGACTCGCCCAGGCCGAAAACCGACTTCTGCGCATGGGCCACGAAGTTTCAATCGCACTGTACGTGCGCGCCCGCACAAGGTATTTTGTGGAAGAGCCACACTCAAGGGGCCAAAGAGCCGCATGTGGCTCACGAGCCACGGTTTGCCGACCACTGCTGTAAGGGATTGCTGAGAAGAAGAAACAGAGAGAGAAACCTAGCCATACAGAATTAAAATGGCTATAAATAAGTACCTCTCAATAATAACCCTAAATGTAAATGGATTAAATACTCCAATCAAAAGGTGTAGGGTAGCTGAATGGATATAAAAACGTGACCCAAATATATGCTGTCTATAAAACAAAAGACACACATAGGATGAAAGTGAAGGGATGGAAAAAAAATTTTCCATGCAAATGGAAAAGAAAAAAAGCTGGAGTAGCAATACTCATATCCGACAAAATAGACTTTAAAAGCATCATGCTAAGCGAAATAAGCCAGATGGAGAAAGATAAATATCATATGATCTCACTCATTTGTGGAATATAATGACCAACATAAACTGATGAACAAAAATAGAGCCAGAGGGAAAAAATATTCTAGAAGTAATCCTGTTATTTGCAGATTTTTAATATTTCCTACAACTTTTGTGATATCATACTATGTTAGTGCAGTTTGGGTAATATTATCATACTTAAAATCATTTTATTCTTGAAATATTAATGTTTATTGCATGTAATATTATTATATGTAAAATCATTTTTCTTAAATAATTGGTGTTTATTACATGTAACATTATCATTTTTCTTGACATTAATGTTTATTGCATGTAACATTATTATATTTAAAATTGTTTTTCTTGAAATAAAAAAATACTGAAAAAAATAAAGAGTAAGGCAGGCATAGAACAGACTGCAGAATCTCAGAGGGAAGGTGGGGGAGGGTGGATGAGTAGGAAATCAACCAAAGAAATATGCATAACCCATGGACACAGACAATAGGGTGGTGAAGGCCTGGGGGGGGGGGGGGGCTAGAAAGGGTCAATGGGAGAAAAAAGGGGACATATATAATACTTTCAACAATAAAGACTTAATTTTTTAAAAAAGAGTAAGACAGGAATAAGAGACAACAATTCTCTCTCTAGGCTAACAATTTCTAGTGCCTCCAAAAACTTCCTAATTAGATATGATATTTCATTAAAATTTTCACAAACTATTGTGAACAAAACAGCTACCATCTTAGAACCCAAGAATCAGGAGCAAGAAGAGCCAATCAGGACCCACAGGGCTCACTCCCTTAGAGAACATAGTCTCAGCTAAAGAGTCACCTTCTCAGTGAGGCCTTTCCTGACCACCCTTTTTATAATGGCACCCTCCCCCACTGCCTCATTCCTTATTTTCTTTCCACAGCACTTATCACTATCTGATATAGCATATATTTCACTCATGTGTTATTGTCTGTCTCCTTCCACTACAATGCAAGCTCCATAAAGTCTGGGATTTTGGTCCATTGGATTAGCTGCTGTATCCCTGACAGGAACAGTCCCTGGAATATAGTAGACACTCAATAAATATTTGTTAAATGAATGAAACTACTATTTAGTTAAAACTTTCTATCTTGTGTTCCTCCTCATGCAGACTGGTAGTCTTATGTTTGGTTTGGTTTTGTTTTTTAAATAAGAGTTTGACAGATCATTCTTTAAGCAAGAAACTTTATATTCAGAATAAATCATTTAAAGACTCTGCTTTTTGAAATTCTGCTGGTAGAGGCCTCCAGGATGAGGGGATATGTAATGTAACTTTAAGGGATCTGACATCCAGTCAGGAAGAGAGAGAGGCACAAGTGTGATAAAAACTGATTAAAATGAAGTCAAATGAACTGAAAAGAGAATGAACCGTCTAGTGGCAAAAGGCTTTAAACAAGGAGGACAAGCATCTATTACCTCAGCTATTCAACGCATGCTGAAAATAGGGGATGGCTCAACTCTGGGACCACAGTTTTCATTATTGTTTTTGTGTACAGTTATTCTACATCTGTCAGCTGCTAGAGTGTGGGGCTGTCACAGTGAGACTTTCAACTTCACTGGAAAAAGCATAAAGTGTGAGATGGTCACACAGCCTGATTCTTGGGCAGCAAACAAGGCAAGGACCTCTATGAGACTCACTCATCCACAAATTGTGACATCCCTGCAGAACAAGGGCATAGCACAGCCTCCTTGTCCCTGGAAAGCATTTTTTTCTTAAACAAGAGGTAAATGAGAGTAAAGTATGAGGTCCAGTGTCCAAACAGTGGCAGACATTTTAAGCAAAACTATACACTTTCCCCAAATGACAAAAGATAGTTTTATCATTCTTGAAAACCTCTGGCCTTTTAGTCAGAAAAGGACAAGAATTAGAGGTAATGTCTATGACCTTTTTATTTGCTCATATACTAGCCTAACCCATCCACATCGGGTAATAAAAATAATTTCTGAATTTGTAAACTGGGGACTTCCATTCTGGTCCCAACTCAACCAGATGCGAACTGTGTAACCTCAGGCAAGTCACTTTACCTCTCTGGTGCTCAGTTTCTCATGTGAACAATGAGAATTTGGGACTTTGTGATCTCTAAGATGTTTTCCAGTTGTAAAATACTCTTAATTCATCCCTCTATTTTTTAATGCCACAGCTGCAACCTATTATTGCACATAGTGAAGTTGAAAATAACCATTCAAGGACAAAACAGAATGTGGAAATGCAAACACTCAAATCAGAAGCTTCTAGAGAAAGAAGACAAATCTTAAAGACTATTTTAAAAATCTGAATTATCCCTGTAGAAAAATCCAAGTCAAGTCACCAATATCCTTGACTTTCTCATCAAGGAGTTGTAGCCAAACTTTGCTAGCAATTGGTCTAGGAACATTAAATATTTCACCTATTACTTCTTTAAATTACCTAAAATTTGCTTACTGTATATTATCTGTTAATTGGCTCAATTAATAGCCAATAGAAGATGGGGAAGATGGATGAGGAAGGAAGTGAAGACAAGATGGGGCTGGAAAACAGAGACACATGGGAAAGGTCTAAGGCCCATAAGTTTCAATGAATGGACCCAGCCAGAGTTGCTCAGTGGTTGAGCATCAACCCATAAACCAGGAGGTCCCAGTTCGATTCCCAGTCAGGGTATATGCCTGGGTTGTGGGCTTGATCCCCAGTGGGGTGGGATGCAGAAGGCAGCCAATTGATGATTCTCTCTCCCTCTCTGAAATCAATAAAAACATATTTTTAAAAAAGAATCAATAACTATTTAAAAAAAGAGATCAGAGAATGGGATAATAATCATACAGATTGCAGAGGTGGAATTGATCCAAGTGGCTACAGGGGCCAGGATATGGGAGTGAGCAGCTGAAATACAGTGGAGGAGGGGCTGCCGGAGTTTAGGAGGTCAAGGAACTGAGACACCAACATGTTTGAGATTATTCATGTGTACAGTGAAGAAACTCAAGATGTTGCCAAGATGTGACACACAGAGTCTGCAAAGAATGAGAAAATTGGTGGATGGCAAAAACAAAGGAAGGGCTAACAAATGGTACCTCCAAAGGACATAAACCTAGGTTGCAGCCACTATAGGATTAGGATATTTTTAACTTTTTATTTTGAAACATTTTCAAACATATTGGAAAATGGTAAGAATAGTAAAATTGTTAATATTTTGTCACATATGCATTCTCTTGCATGCTCTCTCTCTCTCCACACACATATATCATCCATCATTTCTTCAGTCTTCTTTATTGTAGAACAAGTTCTTAGCTTTCCTTTCCTTTAATGGTACTGATATTTTCTTTCTCTTTATAATAAGTAAATAATTTGCAGGAACATGCTTTGGGACTGTGTATATATTATATTCTCCAAAACATCCATTGATGATTTTTGCCTAAATCAACTATTTCTATGGTGGTTACAAAATAGCAAATTGTAACTCATTTGTTCTACATTTACTAGGATTAGGATTTTTAAATGCCCCGTTTAAGGTCCTTTTTTATTCAATACTAGAAGCCTGGTGCACGAAATTCGTACACAGGAGGGGGGGGGTGTCCCTCAGCCCAGCCTGCACCCTCTCCAATCTGGGACATTCCTCTCATAATCCAGGACCTCTGGCTCCTAACCACTCGCCTGCCTGCCAGCCTGATCGCCCCCTAACCGCTCCCCTGCAGGCCTGATTGACACCTAACTGCTCCCCTGCCAGCCTGATCACCCCCAACTGCCCTCCTCTGCCAGCCTGATCGCCCACAACTGCCCTCCTGCTGGCCTGACCGCCCACAACTGCCCTCCCCTGCCGCAACCTGCCTCCTCCGCCGGTACCCGCCTCTTCCACGTGATGCAGTGGAGACGCTGGGACCGGCCTCCTCCATACCGTGCAGAGCCATGGGACCCCCAGGCTTCACCGCACGGAGCGGCTTCTGGGCCCCGCCTCTGCTGTGCATGCAGCCATCTTGTGGTGGCCATCTTTGTGGTGGCCATCTTGTGATGATGTTGCGCGCAAGGGCGCGAGGACCACCTAGGCTTTTATTAGTATAGATGGCAATGGGACAACACTTGGATTGCATAAAGCTATCTAATGGCAGTTTCCATGAGAATTGTAATCCTTGGCTGAATCATGGTTCAGGAAAATATGAAGTTTTATCTATACAATACCAAAATAATAGGCTAAATCAGTAAAATCAGGTGAACAACAGTTTACAAGCAACTGTGACACCTCTGGCATATTAATCTCTAATTTCCTAAAAGAATCATTATTGTGAAAATATCAACTTTTAAAAACTACCATATCCTTAAATATGTAAGAAATTTAGCTATGTACAAGTATAACTCTCATTTTAAATTAAAATATTTTCTTACAGGAAATATTCTATTTAATAATTCAATAATTATCTTTAATCTTCACTTAGAGGAAAAAAACTTAAATGTCTTTTCTGCAATTATGTTTTATGTCTCCTTTGTTATCAATTACTAATCTGACTTATATTGCCAAATTCATTCACCCAAGGTTAAATACAATCAGCACTAAAGTTTTGTCTTTTGCAGCTGCTAAAAGACAATGCAATACAAAGCCATAATCGTATAGGAAAAGTATTCTGATTATGGGAAATCACTGGCAATTGGAGCTGAGGTATTGACCTTTCTTACACTGAGTTTAAAAGTGTCTCTGTAACAGGATTTTCTAACAAATCACAGGCTCCAACTATAAAGCTGGCTTCTTTGTGAATTGTCTAGTTAGGGCTGAAGCTGGTAAAGAGCATTTAAATGGGGAGGTGTGACTTCATATTCTTTCAGCAGTACTTTCTACCTTCTAAAGGCTCATGATTCTAGAGTGGATATCTGAAGAGTCCCTGTCAGGATCTCATTAAACCTAAAATGTCTAAAGCAGAGGCAGATTAATCACACAGCAAATAACAATACAGAAAAAGATGAAGATGCATTTAATTGGTATAAAGAATAAAAAGACTGTTTAGTTTTTTGTTTGCCTGTTTCATGCAGGCAACAAACGTGTTTGTAGTACCAATCCTATATAATAAAGAGGTAATATGCAAATTAACTCTCACACCCTCACAAGATGGCTGCCTACAATCAGGCCTGCAGGGGGGTTAGTGAGGGACAACCAAATGACTGAACAGCAGGCTGCGTGGGGTGAACAGGCCGGCGGGGGGGCCGTGAGAGGAACACAGAGAGAAGTCAGTCCCCGTCTCCCCCTGGGTGAGCACCGCTCACTAAGGGGAGCGTCGGTCAGAGACAGGTCGGGCTTGTTCGGAATGAAAAGGATGAGGGACAATGTTCTCACTTATGGAGCACCCATTGCATGCTGAGTGGGCGGGTACAGAGAGGCCAGCCTCTCTGTCCTCCTGGGGGCACCGCTAACTGGAGGGGTTACTGGTCTCTGTGCGTGTAGCTTCTCTGGGTGTGGGAGCACCTCCCGAACAGCAATGGAGGCCACAGACATCAGAGGTAGGAGGCCACGGAGGCTCAGGCACTCACAGCAGCTTCGTGGAGGAGACAGAAACTGAGCTGAGCCCTGACTCAGGGAAGGGGAAAGGCACACCAGGCAACAGGCTCTGCTATGGACGAACATTGGTGTCCCCACCAA
>NW_005871097.1:1788665-1791578 GCF_000147115.1 Myotis lucifugus
CAGGGGGGGTAAGTTGGGGGTGACCAGGATGGCGGGGGGGGGCAGTTAGGGGTGACCAGGACAGCAGGGGGGCAATTGGGGGTGATTAGGCCGGCAGGGGGGGCAGTGAGGGGCAATGAGGCCCACCACGCAGAGGCAGTAAGGGGCGATCAGGCTGGCAGGGGTGGGCAGTTAAGGGCGACCAGGCAGGCAGGTAGGTAGGTGAGTGATTAGGAGCCAGTGGTCCAGGATTGTGAGAGGGATGTCCGACTGTCAGTTTAGGTCTGATCCCTGTCGACAGTCAGACATCCCCCAAGGGGTCCCAGATTGGAGAGGGTGCAGGCTGGGCTGAGGGTACCCCCCCATGCACGAATTTCGTGCACTGGGCCTCTAGTCCTATATAAATCTTAAGGCTCATATTTTATCATATCAAAAAGTGAATAATTAAGTAAAAATTGTTATTGAGAGGGATACTTTCAAATGAAGGAAGTGATCTCCTTTTACAAAGAAAAGTACTTGTTTAAAATGATTTGCATTTGATGCCAATCAACCAGGGATTATAGTATAAAATGTGGGCTGAAACTAAAGCATTGGCAGATTTGGGATACTGATCTTAATTAAAGCCATGGGAGTAAAGTCACCCAAAGAGGGCATTAGAGTGACAAAGAGGGCCAAGAAGAATCCAGAGGAACCCCAATATTTAAAACTTGCAAGAAAGTGGCACCCTTGCCTGACCTGTGTAGCTCAGTTTTTGAGCATTAACCTATGAACCAGGAGGTCATGGTTTGATTCCCAAACAGGGCACATGCCTGGGTTGGGGGCTCAGTCCCCGGTGGAGGGCATGCAGGAGGCAGCTGATCAATGATTCTCCCTCATCATTGATGTTTCTCTCTCTCTCTCTCCTTCTTCCTTCCTCTCTGAAATCAATAAAAATATATATATTTTAAAAAGGACTCATAAATAGTTCAAACAGAGACATAAAAGGAAATCCAGGAGAATATGCTGGCACTGAAAGCAAGAGCCTTGAGTATGTTAAGAGGGGAGTGTGCAAGAATGCCAACTACTGCCAGGACGTCAAGCAAAATAAGTACTGAAAATGCACCACTGGACTTCAAGGTCATTCTAGAACTTGTCAAAATCATTTTTCATGGGATGGGATAAAGGAGGAAGTATGGGACAGTGGTGTGAATGCTCCCTGCAGGAGCAAACTCTTAGCAGGAGGAGAGAGGAGAGTAACTGGAGGGAAGAGAGCAAGGGAAGGAAAACAGTTACAAAGGGCAATTTTGAACAACTGGGAAATATAGGGCTGGGCATGGAGGGAGGGGATCTCTCAGGCAGTTCTGAATGGCTTGATTGTTAGATATGTAAACAACTAAATTAACTAGATGTTACTCCAAGAATTAAAGAAGTATGTGGTGGATATTTAGTATTTTCAAAATTTTAAGTAAAAATAGAAAACAAGTATTTTTTAAAAGAACAATATCCATTAGAGACATTTTCCATTTGTTATAGCTTAAGACATCAAACTTCAAAGCTAAAAAACTAGATAGCTGTAGGGCGCGGCTATATGGTTAAGCCTCGGACTGACCTGTTGGCAAAGCCACAAACAAGTCCTAGCTTAGAGGGCACAGCGCTCTTAGCATAATTAGGCTTGACCTTATGAGCTCCCTAGATCTTATCTGGGAAGCTAATGGACTGAGGGAGATGTAGCAAGTGCTGCCAAAACAATCGAAACTCACAAGAACATTGTAACTACAGTGACCACTACCTTGTTTACCTCTGGCTATAAAATAAAAGCTCAGCTTGCTGTCTGGGTCTCTCTCTGTGGCCTCAGCCAGGCACAGGAAGATCCACCTAGACCCAGCTTATTCTCTTTGTCTATCATTTCTTCATCCATTTGCTGCCCTCACTCAGGCTTGTGAACCCTTGGCTGAGCTGGCTTGGCACAGATAGCCTTTGTGGGCTCCTCAGCACTTAGAGAAAATAAATAAATGCATGTCTAAGTGGTCTCAAGTAAAGAAACAAAAGAAAATATATCAGAGTGTTCTCAAAGTGCTCCATGAGAAAAAGCCAAAGGAAACAGATTATTAATTCAAAACCCATTGATATAAAATTTTAAGTGTAAACTGAAGTTCAGGAGAATGAAATAGCAATGTTTAATTTCTGGGTTTTTTTGGTTGAATTCCAATTTGACAAGTCAGGACAGTGTATCAAAAGGAGCATGGACTGGGCGAAAAAGGTGAAGGGATTAAGAAATAAAAACAAAAGCTCATAGACACAGACAACAGTATGGTGATTACCAGAGGGAAAGAGGGATGGGGTGTTATCGGAACATTAATAAATATTAATAAAGAAAAGAAGGCAAATGGAGTCAGACATTGTAAACATAGTCACCTGGGAAGCTTCATCAGGAAGCTACAGCTCCACACAGCATTGTTCCTCCAAGGTATAAACACCCCTCCCTTCCCCCATCTGGTACTGGATTATTGGGGGAAGAAGGGGGAATAGGCACATGTGCAGTGGAAGTTGGAGTGGCCCAGGGGAGGTGCTTGTCTGTCAGTCTAGTCTGGGGAACAATGGATTGGCTAGGGGGTGGACCCCATCAAAAGCATGTGAAATCTTAGAAAGTTAATTGGTTAGTTTGAAGAAGCTACTGGTTAAAATCCCCAAGGAGTTCCCTCTGCGTTGTTCTTCTCTTGCTCTCTCTTGCTCCATGACCACACTCATCTGTGTGATCTCTCTATAGCCATGTGGCCTTAAGCAGTCACATGTCCCATGGCCTTGCATACCCCACACACAATGGACTGCAGCTGGGAACACAAGCTAAGCTAGCCAGATGCTGGACTGGACTGTGCTTTAATATGAAGTGGAAACTCTGGGCAGTGGCCTTCATTCTGGCCCTGCTGAAGACTGGACTTCTTCCATGGTGAGAAG
>NW_005871097.1:1794659-1795806 GCF_000147115.1 Myotis lucifugus
AAGAGCAAGCATGGAGGAGAAACCAAGATGGTGGCATAGGTAAACACCGGAAATTGCTGCCTCGCACAACTACTTCAAAAATACAACTAAAAGACAAAACAGACATCATCCAGAACCACAGGAAGGCTGGTTGAGTGGAAATTCTACAACTAGAAGGAAAGAGAAAAGCACACTGAGACTCAGAGGAGGTGCGGAAGTAAAGTGCAGAGGTACGGAGGCACGCACGGAAAGGGCTGGCAACTGAGGACACGGTTGTCTTTTTCAATCGGGAGGGAGAAACAAGCTCCCAACGGCCCTGACTCCAGTTCCGGGAGAGTCTCTGGGGACCCAGACTCATACGGGAAGAAACTGGACTGTCTGGCAGCAGGCAGAACTGGAGGGCAGCTTTCTCTCAGAGGAGCTTGCAGCGATTACCGCGGGCCACTGAGACCCAGGACCTCTTAGGGCAGGGCTGAGGATCAGCCATAGCTGTTTGCTCCGCCCTGTTGATTCTCTGAGACCCCCACCCGACCCAAGCTGTGCACAGAGGCTTTTGCATATGAATAACCTGGCCCTTTGCAATCTGAAATTACCTAACAAACTGCAGCTGGGTCAGAGAGACCCAGGTCATCCAAAAGAAGGCCCAAGGCCCCACAGCAGACTGCATTGCTTCACAGCTGGGCCTCATCTGGGCACCTCCAAATCCCAAACAAAGAAGAGGAATCTGCAGATCTCTCCGTACCTCCTGCTAGGTAGCCTCAGGGAGAGGCTAAATTAGCACCTCCTTAGAGATCCAAGTGCCAGTGTACCCAGTGGTCAGAGTGGGACCATCCAGATTACAACTCCTCAGATCTATAAGGGACACACTCAGGGGGCAGACTCAGTGAGCACCAAAGCCTCACTGAAACAAGTCTTGCCCCATAAGGGTGTCTTCAGCACAGAAGTTCTCCCACCGTAGACACAGCTGATTCTCACAGCCAATTGGCCTGGAGGTCAATTCCTCCCAGTGATACCTACACAATCAAGCTTAACTACAGACTGTGCACACAACCCACAAAGGGGTGCACCAAGAGTGTCCACCTCAGTAATTGGGGAGGCTGAGCCACTGGGCCCTATAGGACAACTACCACAGAAAACACTTCTATCAACACAGGAAAGCAGCCAAAAT
>NW_005871097.1:1796254-1803166 GCF_000147115.1 Myotis lucifugus
AGAAAACTTCCCCTACCTGGTGAAAGAAATAGACTTACAAGCTCTCAGGATGCACAGAGAACCCCAAACAAAAGGAATCCAAAGAGGACCACACCAAGACACATCATAATTAAAATGCCAAGAGCAAAAGACAAAGAGAGAATCTTAAAAGCAGCAAGAGAAAATCAGCTAGTTACCTACAAGGGAGTACCCATACGATTGTCAGCTGATTTCTCAACAGAAACTATGCAGGCCAGAAGGGAGTGGCAAGAAATATTCAAAGTGATGAATACCAAGAACCTACAATCAAGACTACTTTATCCAGCAAAGCTATCATTCAGAAGTGAAGGCCAGATAAAGAGCTTCACAGATAAGAAAAAGCTAAAGGAGTTCATCACCACCAAACCAGTATTATATGAAATGCTAAAAGGTATCCTTTAAGAAGAGGAAGAAGAAAAAGGTAAAGATAAAAATTATGAACAACAAGTACATATCTATCAACAAGTGAATCTAAAAATCAAGTGAATAAAAAATCTGATGAATACAATAAACTGGTGAATATAATAGAATCAGGGGCATAGAAAGGGAGTGGACTGACAGTTCTCGGGGAGAAAGGGGTGTGGGGGTGCGGGAAGAGACTGGACAAAAATCGTACACCTATAGATAAGGACAGTGGGGGGGTAAAGGCAGAGGGAGGGGTGGGAACTGGGTGGAGGGGAGCTATGGGGGAGGAAAAAGAGGAACAACTGTAATAATCTGAACAATAAAGATTAAAAAAACAAACAAACCCAGATGTGGAAGAGAAATTGGGGCGATTATCTATACCTACTTAACAAAAGGATGGAATTTAAGAACAAATTATTCACATAACTGTCCCAGCTTGCTTGTTTTTATTTTAATTTCTTTGTAAAGACTATGTTTCTTAAACACTCGAGTTTTAACTAGATTCTAGTACCTATGAGAAAGAACCTCAGTACAAAATAAAGAAAATATTGTTTCTAATTATATAGGAATAGTAGGGGGCATGTCAACTATTTAGAAACAACACCCTTTTGGAGAAGCAGATGATCTAGCATTTGCCAAATTCTACCTAGAATATTCTAAAAACATGAGGCAAATCTCATAAAGTTCTGTGTTGAATAGCTATAAAAAATAATCTGATCACTGAGTTATAAAACCTAATAAAGATTCAATGATGTTACCAAATGTCACATAGGTATAAATATAGCTATTTATAAGCATATTGAATAAACAGATATAAGTTTACAGAGACTTTCTTGTTCCCTTCCACTGAGTTTTAAATTGAGCTTTTATATTAGTACATTTCCAACTGAAATCAAATCAAATATAAAATATCTCTTAGATAATACTTTATGGTATATCAGAAATTCAAAGCTACATTTTCCTAACAGTAGTTTCTGATGTTATCCCAATATTTAACCTTTGGTTCAAGTGATGATGCCTTGTGCAAAATCACACAGAGCAGGCAGCTCCAGAACCAACTATGTGAGTAAATGAGAAAGCAGGACAGGTAATTGGCTCTTTTTCATCAGGAAGACAGGCACATTCCTAGCACTCACTTTTTGCAGATTTCTTGATTTTAATTGATGAACTACCACAGCCCATGTCTTCTAGATGGTGTGAAATAGCTGCAACTTCTTATTCCCAGATGGTGTGAAGAGGTGAGAAACCACTCCTTAGCTGACACTTCAGTCACAGAGCCTGATGGGGAATACACAGGAGGGAGGGGAAGGAAGCAGGATGTTAACAACTAGGTATCTAAGGACTGACTGCTCAGCAGGATTCATTTTATGCTTCTTCTCAACTGCCGTTCGTCATGTGATGTGGAAAGTGACCAGACATAATCTAATCCTGGTTTATTTTCCACAGCACAGCAGCAGCAATGGAGCAGCTATAGGTTGCTTTTCTGCTACACATAAATTTTATTTTCCTCATGTCTCAGTCAGATCAAGGTCTGCAGAAAATAAAACATTAAAAACGAAAAGAAAAATGGCAATGTAAGAGCGTACAATTTTCTAATTGAAATATAGGGAATAAGATATGAAAGATCTGACATTATTTAACAGTTTTAGTTTTCAGCTCAAATAATTAAATCTATCTGGGCTTTGAAAAACACAAATTGGAGGACTGACTATGAGACAAAAACAAGATATTTAAATGCCAAAATCCAAATCAAAGTGAGTTCTTTGACAATATTTCTCAGAATCAGTCAGAGCACTTGTTTATAAAAAGGAGGTTCATGGCCTCCCCCTCAAAGGAAGGCATCAGAATCTGTCCAAGTGCCCTTTTTAAACAAGCTCTCCCAGTGTTTTTGAGACTCTTCCAAATCTACCTTCCGCTAGCGCACTAGCCCCTCTGACGAGTTAGATGAAACTGCTAAAGGGATTTTCCACAATCACTCCCTGAGAATTTCTGACAAAATTCCTTTCCTCATCGCTTTTTTGGGGGGGTGATATTTCTGAAGGGGACCAAAAGTTTTGCTTTTGGTGATACTGATCTTTAAGCAGGGATATTAAGAGAAACAAAAGACTCAGAAAGAACCTTTGACCTTCCCCCTTTCCTGCCTAAGAGATTCAAATAGGAAAAAACAAACCTGCTTCAGGAAGAGAACCTTATCACAATCACCTTAGTATTAGACAGGAGGACTCCAAGCAGGTGCCTACTTACTAGACCACCCTGTGTCTCACTGTTTCTGGGTTGCCTAGCAAAAGTATGTTCCTCTCTTCCTCAACTACCTGTAAATTGCCTACTCGCTTTGAAATCTCAGGCCCCCTTTTCTTCTTTGTTCAAAAATGACCCACAGTACACCCAATTTTACTTCACTGTCTTTGGAATTTCCATGCTTATGTGAATCCCCTGTGAGCATGTATTAAAATTTAATTTTCTCCTGTTGATTTGTCTCTGTTGATTTGATTATTAGCCCATGTAGAAGAAACTAGAAGGTGGGAGGAAAATTATTATTTTTTTTAGCTCCCACATTTCCTTTATTTTTTGATGCTCCAAAGCAACCTGATCTAATATATTTACATTTCTTATAGGAACAAAGTCATAGAACAACTAACTAACTAGGAACCCTACAGGCATGTTTATGTTTCCATTAGCACTACACTAAAAGCTTCAAAATTTCAACTCACCTGAAGAAAAGGGAAAACAAAAATGAGCAAAATATTTTAATTATGAAAATATTTTTAAAATAATAACCAGATATTCTAATCAGAACAGGCCTGATTCTTTTACATGTTGAATCAATTAACCCTCTTAAATTTGGAGTTATTTACAAATTTAATAAGGATTTCTTTTATATCCTTTGTTGTTGTTCATCTTCATCCGAGGATATTTTTTTCCATTGATTTTTTTAGAGAGAATGGAAGGGAGGGGGAGAAACAAAGAGAGAGAAACATCAATGTGAGAGAGACACATAAACTAGTAGCCTCCTGCACATGCCCCAACCAGGGATCGAGCCTGCAACCAACATATGAGTCCCTTGAATGGAATCAAACCCGGGACCTTTCAGTCTGCAGGCTGACACTTTAACTACTGAGCAAAACCAGCTAGGGCTATATCTTTCTTAAATGGTAACAAGGTCAGCTCCAAGAGCACAACAACCCTTGTGGCATTCCACTCCAAACCATTTTCCAAGGTTACCGCAGATCCATCACATCCTTCTAGCATATTTGTACACTTAGGTGGTACAGTCATCCATCATACCTATCGTCTTATGTATTTATGAGAGGTCCTTGGAAATTTTTTTTTTAATCCTCACCAGAAGATATTTTTCCCATTGATTTTTAGAGAGAGTGGAAAGTGAGGGACAAAGGGGAGAGAGGGAGAGGGAGAGGGAGAGGGGTAGGGGGGAGAGAGAGAGAGAGAGATAGAGAGACCTACGTGAGAGAGACACTATGTGAGAGAGACACATCAATTGATTGCCTCCTGCACGCACCCCTACAGGGGCTAGGAACCTGCAAACAAGGTACGTGCCCTTAACTGGGAATCAAACCAAGGACTCTTTGGACCATGGGCCAACACTCTAACCACTGAGCCAAACCAGCCAGGGTGGTCCTTGGAAATTTTGCTAAATATTTTAATGAAATTAAGATATGTACTTTGACACCTTGACATTCCAAGCTATCGCAAATCAGAAGAAGAAGAAAAAGAAGAGGAGGAAGAGAAGGAAAAGGGAGGGTGGGAAGTCAGGGAGAGAGGAAGAAAGGAAATCAGTTTGGCATGATTTTTAATAACAAATCATAGATGTGTAAAGGTGGGAGAGACCTTTAAAATTACCTAGAATTGACAGAAAGTACAAGGAAGTTAAGCATCTTGCATAATTATCATATAGACAAAATGGTTATCAAACTTCGTTGCATTTTAGTTATCACCTGGGGAGCTTTCAAACTCTCATTGATCAGACAGCATCTTATTAAATCAGAATCTCTGGGGGCTTAAAAAACTGGTGCCTGGGTCCCCTTGGGTGGAGTTGGGAATCTGGATTTTTTAAAGCTCCCCAGATGATTCTAATATGCAGCAAAGTTTGACAATCTCTAATAGAGACAATGTTTTAGTGAATCCACGATGATGCCTAGTGAACATCACATTTTCCTCTGAATGCTTTTTGACTTCAACTGTTTGGAACAAGATTTTTCCAAAGGTCATGTCAGGCTTATAAGGCTGCGGTTTCTGGCATCTACCCTTTTCTCATGTTTGAAACTGGGGCACTATTTACACATCGCTTGCCTTCTCTCCATACTCAAAAATATCTCTAAGGTTATCTGCAATGCCTATGAGAACACATCTGCTGGGGTCTTCATCAGCCTTTGAAGTAGTTCATCTACTCCTGCTGACCTTATCCAAGTGCCTATATTAATGCTCTCCAACATGAGTACCACAAGACTTACCAGAGGAGATTATTAAAAATGCAGACTTGCCCTAGCTGGTTTGGCTTAGTGGATAGAACGTTGGCCTGCGAACTGAAGGGTCCTGGCTTGATTCTGGTCAAGGGCACATGCCCACGTTGCAGGCTCGATCCCCATTATAGGAGGCAGTCGATCAATAATTCTCTCTCATCATTGATGTTTCTATCTCTCTCTCCCTCTCCCTTCCTCTCTAAAATCAATAAAATATATTTTTTAAAAAATGCAGACTCCCGCCCAGCTGGCATGGCTCAGTGGCTGAGCATTGACCTATGAACCAGGAGGTCATGGTTTGATTCCCAGTCAGGGCACATGCCCAGGTTGCAGGCTTCATTCCCAGTGAAGCGTGTGCCGGAGACAGCTGATCAATGATTCTCTCTCATCATCGATGTTCCTATCTCTCTCTCTCTCTCCCTTCCTCTCTGAAATCAATAAAAATATATTTTATAAAAATAAAATTAAAATTCAGGTTCCCAGGCTTTATTGCCAATACTGGATTCAAGCAGTCTGGGTGGCCTGCACCTTTCAGTGGGCTTTGGCGCAGGCACTCCCTGTATCTGTTTGAGAAACTCTGCTCTCCATCTCTTCCTTGGGCTTCACTTCCATTGTCATGCTATTTTTCCTACCTTTTTTATGAATACACTTGAGGCCCGGTGCACGAATTCATGCACCAGGGGGTCCCTCGGCCTGGCCTGCGGGATCAGGCCAAAACCAACTCTCTGACATCCCCTGAGGGATCCCGGATTGTGAGAGGGTGCAGGCCAGGCTAAGGGACCCCACCAGTGACAATTGGGGCTGGGGAGGGACACAGGAGGTTCGCCAGCCAGGAGGGACCATGGGAGAGCTCCAGGGCATGTCCAGCCCATCTCAGTCCCAATCGGCTGGACCTCAGCAGCAAGCTCACCTACCGGTCAGAGCATCTTCCCTCTGGTGGTCAGCGCACATCATAGTGACTGGTTGACCAGTCGAATGTCTGCCCCTTGGTGGTCAGTGCACGTCATAGTGAGCAGTTGAGCAGCTTTAGCATATCATTAGCATATTACACTGTTGATTGGTTGAACAGCCAACTGGGACGAACAGACACTTAGCATATTAGGCTTTTATATCCCTACTAGAGGCCTGGTGCAACAAAAAATTTGTGCACTCGGGGGGGAGAGGGGGTCCCTTAGCCCTATCCTGTGCCCTCTCGCAGTCTGGGACCCCTCAGAAGATAATGACCTGCTGGCTTAGTCCTGCTCCCGGGTGGAAGAGGGCAGGCCCAATCCCTAGGTGCAGCCCCTGGTCGGGCTCAGAGCAGGACCGATTGGGGAGTTGGGGTGCCGCCCCGTCATGCACAGAGCAGGGTGGATCGGGAGGTTGCGATGCCACCCCCTAGTCATGCTCAGGGTAGAGCCAATTTGGGGGGTTGGGACACCGCCCCCTGTCACACTCAAGGCAGAGTCGATAGGGAAGTTGTGGCACCACCCCCTGTGACGCACAGAGCAGGGCCAATCAGGGGGTTGGGGCTCTGCCACCTGTCATGCACAGAGGAGGGCCCATCAGGGGGGTTAGGACTCCGTACCCTGTCACACACAGAGCAGGGCCGGTCAGGGGGTTGAGGAGCTCCCCCCTGTCACACACAGAGCAGGGCGGATCAGGGGGTTGAGGAGCTCCCCCCTGTCACGAACAGAGCAGGGCCAATAGGGGAGTTGGGGCACCGCCCCCTGTCACACACAGAGCAGGGCGGATCAGGGGGTTGGGGCGCCACCCTCTATCACCCACAGAGCAGGGCCAATCAGGGGGTTGGGGCGCTGCCACTGTCACACTCAAGGCAGGGCCAATGGGGAGGTTATGGCTCTACCCCGTTACACACAGAGCAGGGCCCATGGAGGGGGGGCTTGGGGCGCCGCCCTCTATCACCCACAGAGCAGGGCCGATCAGGGTGTTGGGGCGCTGCACCCTGTCACACACAGAGCCGCAGGGCGATCAGGGGGTTGGGGAGCTCCCCCCTATCAGGCACAGAGCA
>NW_005871097.1:1804344-1815394 GCF_000147115.1 Myotis lucifugus
AGTCTAATTAACATATTACCCTTTTATTAGCATAGATAATAAAGAGGTAATATGCAAATTGACCATCACACCCTCACAAGGTGGCTGCCTATGACCAGGCCGGCAGGGGGCTTAATGAGTGACGACCAAACGACTGAGCAAGCAGGCTGTGTGGGGCGACAAGGCCGGCAGGGGGATTAGTGAGTGACGACCAAACAACTGAGCAAGCAGGCTGTGTGGGGCGACCAGGCCGGCAGGGGGATTAGTGAGGGACGACCAAATGACTGAAAAAACAGGCTGTGTGGGGTGATCAGGCTAGCAGGGTGGTTAGTGAGGGACGACCAAATGACTGAATAAGCAGGCTGCATAAGGTGACCAGGCCGGCAGGGGGGGCAGTTAGGGGTGACCAGGCCAGTGGGGGGGTTGCAGTTGGGGGCAACCAGGCCAACGGGGGGGCATTTGGGGGCAATTAGGCTGGCAGGGGGGGCAGTGAGGGGTGACTAGGCCAGTGGGGCATGCAGTTGGGGGCAACCAGGCCAGCAGGGGGGCAGTTAGGGGCAACCAGGCCTGCAGAGGGGGGCAGTTGGGGGTGACCAGGCCGGCAGGGGGGGCAGTAAGGGGTGACCAGGCAGGCAGGCAGGTGAGCGATTAGGAGCCAGGAGTCCAGGATTGTGAGAGGGATGTCTGACTGCCAGTTTAGGCCCGATCCCCGGGATCGGGCCTTAACCGGCAGACATCCCCTAAGGGGTCCCGGATTGGAGAGGGTCCAGGCTGGTCTGAGGGGAACCCCCCCTCGTGCATGAATTTCGTGCACCGGGCCTCTAGTATATAGATAAGAGTTGGGCATTGAGTAGGCAACAAACACTGATTCAACAAAAAGAAGTGATATATTTCAATCGTGATTTTCTTTTTTCAGAAAAAGAAATAAATAAAGCAATATATCTCTCCAAAGGCATTTGGTTCTCAGTTAATTCACTGCACAACAAAAGTCCATATAAAAGATTCACTAGGAACTGAAAAAGCATCATAGTTAAATATATTTCTGCTGGACTGTAAGCTTCTAGGGTATCTTACTTTTTAAACATTCCTTGAATCTCTGGCACCTACACAGTGTCTTTAACATAGCAAGTATTTGATAAATGCTGAATGCATGAATGAATGAATATTTCTAAGCCAGAGTCCTTTAAAAATTAATAACTAAAGATAATTATTAGTCTATAATTTTGTGCACAGATGCTGGCTATTTGATTATAAACCTTTTATTAAACCAGAAAATGGATAGTAATTTATACATCCATTTTTAAACAAAATTTTTAAATCATGATGGAAATGAGAATTGTTTTAGAATTCTTTGGTATTAGAAAAAATAGTTGTTATTAGAATTTTTACATTATTAAATATTGCTTTCTTTCTTTTTCTGGAAAAAGAAAATGGAGATTGAAATATATCACTTCCTATTGTTGAATCAGAAACTTGTCCAGTGCCTCAGTCTCTCTAAAATCAATAAATTTTAAAAAAAGAAAAAGAGAGTTCATTTTAATTCTCGCCAAAACAAGACCTGGTTAAAGCCAGATGCCACTTCCTACTCCCACACACTGCCCAACTTAGACTGTAATTATCCACTTAAAGGCAGAGAGGGAAGCAAGTTTTTAAAGATGTGCCTTTGAGGACAGCTCTGGCTAGTTGCTAAGCTGATAAAAATGATTTGGGGATTTTCCATTATTTGGGAAAACATAAGCTCCTTCCATTTCCTGCCCTCTGTCAGCATTAGAAAAGCATTTAGTGTGCTAAAGAGTCTCTGAAGAAACAATTTCCTGGGGCCTGAAATGGGTTCTTCAGCTCTAGAGGTGGGGAGCATCAGGAGCATTCACAAAGACCCAAGGATGCCATAGTTAGTCAAAAAATAGCTTGAAACTTGCCCAGTGCCACCGTCCCTTACCGATATATACATATATACCGAGGATGCTTTTTAAGCATAAACATAAAATAGTGATTCATCATTGGCACTCATTTAAACTGTTGCAAAACGAAAGGTTTCTAAGGCTTCCACTAAAAGGTTTTCACTGTGTGTGTGTAAGTGTATGTGTGGAAGGGGGGGTGAGGGGGAGAAGTGGAGGGTTGAACGGTTTGATGTTCATTTCTTTTCATCCTGGCCACTTTTCATTTCCAAAGGTGAAGATACAAAGAAAGAACAAAAGATGGTCCTTGGAGCCAAGCTAACCTTGGCCATCAAGTACCCTCTAAGCTAGCCCAGTCTCCTCAAGTTGTTCTTATTCATTATTTTATTTCAAAGTACATCTCTACTGAACCCTCACACCTTGGCTCAGCCACGTTGATCTTGATTCCACTTCTGGCATTCTAGATGTGAACTATGGTTGGTTTCCCATGCTAGAAACTTAGCTATTCCCAGCAGAAACTCAGCTTTTGTGAGAAATGCCTATTCTAGCTCTGGCCCTGAGGAAGCCAAATCTAGAACCCAGTCATTCAACTGTGGACACCACAGATGTGTCCTCCAGATACCTCTTCAGGCTCACTCTGCTGCATGACATTTGGTATTCATCAAAAGAGGGGTTCTAGCCTGGTGGGTGTGGCTCAGTGGTTGAGCATAGACCTATGAACCAGGAGGTCACAGTTCGATTCCCAGTCAGGCCATATGCCCAGGTTGTGGGCTTGATCCTCAGTGGGGGTCATGCAGGAGGCAGCCAATCAATTATTCTCTCTCATCATTGATGTTTCTAGCTCTCTCTCCCTCTCCCTTCCTCTCTGAAATCAATAAAAATATATATTTTTTTAAAAAACAGGGGTTCTACAACCTGATGTCTGTGGCCTAAATATAACTAAAGGGCATAGAGTAGAGGAGTCCCTGGCAGACCATGCTAGAGAGGCTCCTTCCACTACTACCTTTCCAGTAAAACACTGTAGCATTTGCTTGTATCTGGGGTCCTAAATAAATAAGGGGAAATCTGTAGGACTGAGCTGCTGATTCTTCTTGGGTCTCATTAGATTAAAGGATAAGAAAAGGGTGGAAATTATACTGGCCACTAGAAGGTATCTGAGGGTATCTGCTATTATATGAGGAAGGACTGTGATGAGGGGCAACTTGGCCTGGTGCCAGGTTTTCCAAAGCGTGTTTGTGGAAGTGTAGTTCCATGCTATTTATAATTCTAGGAATAAGGCCAAAAAAAAAAAAGATCTCATTATCAAATAAGTTCAGGAGAAGTAGGTTTACACAGGTTTCTTTACTACAGGACTCCTCGGAGCCTTCAATATGTTAATGTGCATCATCAATTTCTAAGAAAGAGCTACAGTGTCCACTGTTTCCCAAACAGCCTAGCAGGGAACCCTTTTGAGGGAAACCATCTCAAAAACACCTATGGTTCCTAACTGCTTAATGCTGACCCAGTGGAGCCTGGGGTTTAGAAGTCAGACAAACCAGAGTTTAAATTCTTCTCAGCTAGTCATTAATTCCTCTGCACCTCAGTTTTCTCATAAGGAACTAGGGATAATAACATACCTCTCATACTTGTACTGAGGAAGGAGCAATACTTAGCTGATGAGTTAGGAGGGGCTATGCATGGGTGGGTACCCCTGTGGTAGAAGTGTTGAAATGAAACTTGTGTTTGCTCTAATCTCCTCCTTCCAAATGCATTGTCTGGGACCTTCCAGAGACTAAATCCCTTGGGTGTCTACAGGTTCTGGGATAATTGCAGATTCACAAGATATGGGCTCTTTCTCCCTGAGAACGCTAAGATCTGAAAGAACACTATACCAGTATAATAATAATAATAATAATAATAATAATGGCAGCTAAAATCACCACTACTTATTAAGGAACTATTATTTACCCAGCACAGTGGATGCTTTGTATTTCCATTAATCCAGTTAATCTTCACAGCAATCTTCAAGATGATATCATCACTCCCATATTACAGATGAAGACACTGAGACTCAGAAATTAAATATTGTACTCCGTGGCACGCTGATCAGTGGCAGAACTGAAGACCTACTCTGTTTAATCTTAAAAAACAAAAATGTCTGTCCACTAAAAGGTTTGCTATGCCTTGGTTTCAGGACCCAACCTGGTCAATCTATGTAAGCACTAAATCACTAATGAGAATTCTTTAATGTTGCAGGGAATTCTGTTTCCCTTTCTTACAGACAGATGGAAACCCTGTGGTGCTCTGTGGTAACAAGAGGCCAAGGGAGCTAAAAAAAGATTTCTGAACATTCTGAACACGAAGTTGCACAATGGGGTTTAGGGAACACCCCATGAAGGGCCTAAAAGAGTTTCTTAAAGTATCCCTTCCCTCCTTTTCTAGCTCTCACCCAAGTAACCACAAAGTTTTTCCAAATATCATGTTCATTTGAAATAGGCCATAACCCTTCAGATTGCAAAGTCATCTGTGCACATTTTTTAAGACGATGGCAAGTGATTTGCAATCAGCATCCTTGAGAAAAATCAATCTGAGAAATTGCAAAGCAATCAAATAAACTCCAAGGAGTACACATTCCCTGCTTTGTTGCTACATAATATATGCTTATAATGTAGACTTCTGCTTCCCCCAAATACCTAAGAACAAACAAACATATTACCTGGTTCTTTTGCTTGGCCAATGCAGAGGTTTTTCCTCACCCCCCAAAAAAACGTTCTCTATGAGGAATACTGAAGTCTGAAAGAAAAAAGATAGAAGTCAGCTCTCTCTGGAACACCCCCTACATATACACACGCACTCCACACATCTCACATCTCTGCAGCTCTCTGCAGGATGAGCTCCGGCTTAAATAAATCAAGAAAAAAACACACACCCGCACACACAAAGAAATAACCCAAACAGGCCACAGCTGCTTTGCCTTTCAGCCTGGAAGCCGAGCCCAGAGCCACAGATCCGGGAAAGACTGAGCTCTGGCCAGCAGCCACAGCTTTCTGCCCCAACCCTGCCTTGTTTCAAGCTAGAAGATAGGGATGTGCTCAAGTAATGGGCTGTGATCACATGACTGCTTCCAAGGGGACCAGGCTCTGTAAGGGCAGGACCAGGCCGCTGTCTGCATAAATAATATGCATCACTACAAAGTATAAAAGAGAATTTTGGCAAATAAGGGCAGAAAAGCATTCAATGGCTGACTCTTTAGGTAAATCAAGAATGATTTCTAGGAAACATTACAGTAACCTCTCAGTACAATTAAGAAAAGGAAGTGGAATCACTAACCATTCCTCCTTAGGACTTGAAAAAGCATGGGTTAAAGGGGCAGCTGCTAGGTGCTGTGCTGCAAATTTATTTATATGACATTTTTATTCCTCCAGCTATTCAATTAGCCGCTTGCTGAAGAACCCATCTGTGAAAGGGAGATTCACCTCCCACCATCAGCAGAAAGGAAAAGGAAAGTTGACCTGTAATTTTGCTGAGTTTGAGAAGGATGAGGAGCGAAGACACACTTGAATAATCGAAGTGCGGATGTCAGTACTGGATGCCACCAGCCACAGTTCGGCTGTCTTTTGAGGCAATCAGGGGTGACCTGTTCCCAGGGTCTCACGCTGAGTGCAGCTGCACTGACAGCAATTTGCCTCCCAAACTCTTCCTAGTTGGTTACACAGCGTATGGCCTTAGCTTACTGGCCTTAGGCATAGAGAGCTAGGATTTAAAGGACTCCAGACATAATTATTTCATAACCCCACCCAAGCTACTCTTTAGCCAATTCCTTTCTGCAATTTGGTACCACAGGAGATCCAGTAAAGCAGTTACCTAGCTTGATATTTATACTAATGGAATCACTTTAAAAATAACTGGAAAGGTCGCTCTGGGCTTCTCTACTCTTATTAGCATATTAAACATTATCAGAGGGCCTCTTATGAGATAATGTAACCATATAGTTTTCTATGGCAGGAACTCCAAACCCAGAACCTGAGGAGACTGCCGTACACATTGCAAATGATAACATAATTAGCCAGGCTCCCCCCAAAAATAATGGATAATGTCACTGTATGGCTGAGTTTCCAGCCAAATGCCTATTCAATCCAGTGATTAAATGATGGCTATGGTCTAGATACAGTTGTTCAAATGTCACCTCCTCTGTGTGATGTCTTTCCTGAATCACCAAAGGGGACTTAGTCACTCTGTCTTCTGGCACTCAAAGCCATGTGTGTGTCCAATTATAGAACTTCCCAAAGTGCACTGTAATTTGTCCTTTTACATGTGAAACCCTGAAGGGAAAGGATCCATTTCATTCCTCTTGGCATTTCCAGCACCAAATGCAAATATTTGTTTAATCTCAGAAAGAAAGAAAAAGAGGATAAGAACTTGTGATTTAGGTAGTTATTTTAATGATCAGCTTCTGGATCATGAATTGGATTGGCTGTGCCCTATATGTGACTTGTCCAAAACTTAAAATTTGCTTAAAATGAAGAATTTAACCATATTTTTCCATTGTACAAAGCACGCCAAAATGCTACTTTGAGCACCACAGAGTCCTATAGCCAGCTTCCAATTATTAAATGAGTGTTGATGTATGTTAACAAATCATAATGACAGTATCAGATTTACTAAGTACTTACTATGTTCTAGGCACTTACAAATTTTAAATGTGTTAACCGTACCTAATCCACACACCATCGTATGAGACTACTATTATCCCTATTTACGAATTAGGAACTATAGCCCAAAGTCAAACAGCAAATAAGTAGCAGAGCTGGGATATGAACCCAGGCACTTTGACTCTACAACCTCTACTTATAATCATTACACTACACTGCCTCAGTCAGCACCTTATATGTTTGTAAAATGATGTTTCCAGCTTCTACTCAGATGTTATCTGGTTTTCCTCCAGCTGAAGATGGATGTGTTGTCTTAGTCTGAAAAAAGAAAAAATAATGGGTCAATTTATCTCTCAATGGGCACATCATCATAGGGTAACAGCCAATAGGGAAGATGAGAGCTCATTTTCCCCCCAGAAAAGGCCATAGAAATACCAAATCATCCTTAACTAAGATGCCTTGTGCTGTTTCATTCAAATCAACACATTTTTATTGAACATCTCCTATGTGGCAGACATTGTGCTGAGGGATGGACATAAATGGTGAAGAAAATGGAAACAATTAGGTGAGACACACACATAGGTAAATGAGAAATTAAAATCTGTCTCCCCACCTGGCCAGTGTGGCTTAGTGGTTGAGCATCAACCTATGTACCAAGAGGTCACTGGTTTGATTCTGGGTCAGGGCACATGCCCAGGATGCGGTCTTGATCTTCAGTAGGGGATGTGTAGGAGGCAGCCGATCAATGTTTCTTTTGTTGTTTGTTTGTTTTTTTATTGATTTCAGAGAGGAAGGGAGAAGGAAAGAGAGATAGAAACATCAGTGATGAGAGAGAATCATTGATCAGCTGCTTCCTGCACACCCCCTACGGGGGATCGAGCCAACATCCCAGGCATGTGCCCTTAATCGGAATTGAACCCGGGATCCTTCAGTCCACAGGCCAATGCTCTATCCACTGAGCCAAACCAGCTAGGGCCCAACCAATGTTTCTGTCTCTCTCTCCCTTCCTCTCTCTCTAATAATCAATAAAACATACTTTTAAAAATCTCTCTCCCCTATTGCAATATAAGCTCCAGGTACCTAAAACAGTGCCAGGCACATAATATTTATTATATGAATAAATGAAATACAGTATAATAAGATCTCTAATAGGACAGATAGGTGGACACAGAGAAAGAGCCCCATCACAAAAAGGGGGATGAGAGAAGGCTTTCTAGAAGTGGTGGTCAGGCTAAGACCTGATGATTGAGCAGCCAGAGTTAAGAGTTAGCCAGAAGAAGAGGTAAGGGAGAGACGAGGGTGTTCCTGTAGACATGTCTATTTTATAGTACTTAACAAGGATGTGAAATGGGAGAGGCAAAGTAAAAATGAGAATGAACTGTGGTCCTAATTACAATGCTGCAGTTAGACTTTTGAGAGGGTAGAGAAAAGTGGTTGCCTTTCCACCTCTGTAGGCTAGACTTACACTTTCTTGGCTATCTTGGCTGTTTCTCCTTCCTTTCTCACTTCCCCACTCCCCTACTGGGTTTGCCTTCATCTTCCAAATAAACTTCTTGCTCTCAAACGCTTGTCTGAGGGTCTGCTGCTGAGGAAGTCTAAACCAGCATCTCGGTTAGTCTATGCTAGCACTTGGAGTGCGGGAAACGAGTTAAGTCGGCTCGCGTGAATTGCGCGTACTCCGCGGGAGCCGTCTTTAACTCGGTTCATATAGATTTGCGGTGGAGTGCGGGAAACGTGTAAACTCGGGCCGATTGTAACTGCGTATTACCAAATATTTGTTTGTAATCCACCCTTTTGGTGGATGGAACAAAACCAAAAGACAGAGCCATCTTATATTTTGGCGGGAAATTCACCCGCACTCCAAGTGCTAGTAGCAAACTATGGAAAGCTAGAGGGGATGGAGAGGGCTGATTACCTCACAAGGGAGAGACTGGGCAGTGCAGGCCAACCTGTCCTATTTCACAAGCTTCCTGAAGCTGGCTACAGTTCCATTTTCTACCAAGGAAAAGTCATTCTAATGGGTCATATTACACACTGGGGAATATGCTAGAATCTAGGCAAAGCAGCTGGATTTGGGAGTCAACTGAGAAAACAACAATGTGTGCAGATCTGTTTGGCAGTGAGTACTCACGGTGTCTGGTCCCTGATACTTCAATGCCGGATAGTAACCAAAGGAAGTAACTCAAATGGGGCTAGCCTCTCAGCTAGCCTCCTGGTGTTGGGGCTAGCGGTGAGAAATCATACCCGATCTTAGCTTCCTAGCAGCTGGTAGTCTCTAAATTGAGGTACCTACCCCACAGCAGCAGCACAGATATGTTGGAGAATAGAAAGCAAACCATTAGAATTGGTATTTTTATCTATTTATTATTTTTTTGAATTTTCTATTTTCATGTATGTTTGGTAATATACACAATATGAGTTCAGCAGTATTAGCTGCAAATAAATAAATATACCTGTATTAGGGGTTCATTCTCAGAAAGCTTTTACTGTGAGAGCTTCACAATCAAATACATTTAAAGAACCTTGATTTAAAGAGCCTGCTGCCTTTTGAAGAGAGGGAAAGAATAGCAAGTAATATTAAATTTTAATAAAGAGAAAGAATCACATATGTTTTCAGGGATAAATTCTGGGTATTGAAACACCACATTAAGTAGGAGAAAAGGGAGGCCAGATTTGGCAACTAATTAGAAAGTTATTCAAAGAAATCAAAGGTGGGTAACAACAAACTATCGATGTACATGAGGATGAATCTCAAAGGCATTATGCTGAGTAAAAGAAGCAGGCTTAAAAGGTTGTGTACATTTATATGAGAGTTTCAAAAGGACAAAACCACAGTGATGGAGCACTGATCAGTGGTTTCCAAGGCTGATGAGTGGGTGAGGGTATGACTACAAAGGGATAGCACAGGGATATAGATAGATATAGATACAGATACAGATACAGATATAGATATATCCTATATAATAAAAGGCTAATATGCAAATTGTCCCCACAGGCGGGAGTTCAATTGACTGGGAGTTATAAGTGCGCTGACCACCAGGGGGCAGTGTAGAACATGGCAGGTGTTGGCGAAGCGGCACTGGCAGCAAAGCAGCAGTAGAGCACTTCCTGGCGCCGATGGGCCCCAACAAGAGCAAGACTGCAGCGAGATGGAGGAGCAGGTGAGCAGGCGGCACCAGGCCAAGGCGGAAGGGAGGCACCAGCCAGTGGCAGCGGCTGGCAGCCAAGGGAAGGGAGGCTCTGGCCGGCAGCCGGCAGCCAGCAGCCACTAGGGACCCTACCCGTGCATGCATTTTGTGCTCTGGGCCTCTAGTCCTATCTAATAAAAGAGTAATATGCAAATTAACCATCACTCTGACAAAAGATGGCGGTGCCCATAGCCACAAGATAGCGGTGCCCAGTCCTCTCAGCCCCGCTGGAGTCCTCCAGTCCTGGGGGGCGGCCACTGAGAGCAAGGCCCACTTGGCTGTCACTGCAGCAACCCAGGAGTGCCCAAGCGGGCCCTGCAGACCACGCACAGCAGGGCCTACTTGGCCATCGCCTGCAGCGACCCGGGAGCGGCCAAACGGGCCCCACAGACAGCAGAGAACCACGGGGAGCAGGCCTAAGCCATCAGTAGTATATCCCCTGAGGGCTCCCAGATTGGAGAGGGCTGAGGGGACACCCGCCCCCCGCCGCCCATGCACGCATTTTGTGCACTGGGCCTCTAGTAGCTATATATATAAAAAGCCAGCGACTGTAACGCCAGAAAGACCGGAACAACCAGTTGCTATAATGCTCACTGTGGCCAGCAAACCGGCTGGATCAAGGGGTGGAGCCAGCCAGCCAACCTCCTGCAGCCCCTCCCCTAGCTGGCCAGCCCCTGATTGGACTCTCCCACCCCAATCAAGGTCGAGGACAGTCAGCCAAAACTCCCCCATACCCCCACCCTTCAACACAGCCAGCCCCAGTCCTGATTGTCCCACCCCAGCCTGATAGGCCCACAGCCCCTGGCTGGCCCTGCCTCTGATTGCTCCTCCCACCCCAATAGGGGGTGTGGCTGGCCAGCCAACCTCCTGCAGCCCCTCCCGCTGGCCAGCCCCACCCCTGATCACCCCTTACCCCGATCAGGGGTGGGGCCAGACAGCCAACCTCCTGCAGCCCCTCCTCCCAGCCAACCCCACCCCCAATGGGCCCCCACCACCCTGATTGGCCCAAAGCCCTTCCCCGCAGGTGGCCCAAGCCCCTATGGGCCCCCACCACCCTGATTGGCCCTGCCCCTGAACGCCCCCCCACCCCAATAGGGGGTGCGGCTGGCCAGCCAACCTCTTGCAGCCCCTCCCCCTGCCCGGCCCCACCCCAGATCAGCCCCCCCACCCTATCAGGGACAGGGACAGCCAGCCAACCACCTATGGCCCCTCCCCCAGGCCACTGGCCCCAAATCAGCACCCCCCACCCCATTCGGGGGTGGGGCCAGCCAGCCCACCACCCACAGCCCCTCCCCATGGCTGGCCCTGTCCCCAATCAGTCCCCCAACCCCAATCAGGGATTGGGGCCTGCCGG
>NW_005871097.1:1815494-1817635 GCF_000147115.1 Myotis lucifugus
GGCCCAGCCCCGATCCACCTCAATTGGGGCTGGGCTGGCTGGACCCCACCCATGCACAAATTTGTGCACTGGGCCTCTAGTATATATATATTATTTATTTCAGAGAGGAAAGGAGAGGGAGAGATAAAAACATCAATGATGAGAATCATTGATCAGCTGCCTCCTGCACACCCCACACTGGGGATCAAGCCCACAACTGGGGCATGTGCCCTGACCAGGAATTGAACCATGGCCTCCTGGTTCATAGGTCGATGCTCAACCACTGTGTCACGCTGGCCGGGCAGCACAGGAAGTTTTGGAGGGTGATGTTCTCTATCCTAATTATGATCCTGGTCACACTCATCTATCCATGGGACCAAATTCACAGAACTGTACAGCATATTGATTTTACTGTACACTAATCCTATATAATAAGACCCTAATATGCAAATCGACGGAATGGCAGAAAGATGAGTCACTATAATATGCATTGACCACCAGGGAGCAGATGCTCAACACAGGAGCTGCCCCCTGGTGGTCAGGGAGCGCCGCTCAGCCAGAAGCTGGGCTCAGGACTGGGGAGCACAGTGGCAGTGGTGGGAGCCTCTCCAGCCCCCAGGCAGCGCTAAGGACCCCTTGGGGGATGTCCTACTGCCAGCTTAGGCCCACTCCCCCCAAGGGGTCCCAGACTGTGAGAGGGCACAGGCTGGGCTGAGGGCCCGCCTCCCCAGTGCACGAATGTCATGCACCAGGCCTCTAGTTTAAAAATAAAATTTTCAAAAAGATTCACAGAGCTGGCTCTGGCTTGGCTTAGTGCCTTGGGTCTATAGATATTAAAGTCCCCATGGATGGCCTCTGACTACCACGGGCCCTTTTTAAATCACAGCCAGAAGCAGTGTTTTCTGCTGTAAACTATGAATACTAAGGAAAACACTTGCCCTTCCCTCTGATTTTACTGTTGGCTCTCTAACCATGGGCAAAAGGCAAAGAACAGAGCTCCCAGTCAGAAAACACAGCCTATCCACTCTTTACTCAACATATACTTACTGAGCATGTTCCAGCTATGAGGCAGGGATACAAAGATGAATGAGCTCTGGTTCATTTCCCTGCCAGTGTACAGCGTAATGGAGGACACAGGCCTGTCCACAAATAATTTCAAAACAAAAGTGTAGGTCCAGAGATATGCCACTTACTATTGGAGTCCAGAAGTATATCAGTTTGGTCAGGGCAAGCCAGGAAATGTTTCACAGGGGATTAAAAGGTGAGCAAAGCATTCCAAGGAACATGGGAGCATGTTATATTTGAGTAATGTTTCCTGAGACTGAGGGCTAGAGGGTATATAGAGTGGAGGATGGGGATGTGAACCTGGAGAGGTAGGTTGGTACCTGTGGTTGTTCTTGTAAATCATAACAAAGAATTCAGAGTTTAACCAGTCAGTCAGGGAATGCAATTACGAATGCTTACATGAACTGGGAAGATAATATAAATGAATAAAGCAGCCTGGGTGGAAACGATGGGACATTCGAGAGTTTTTGTCTAAACGAGACAGTTGCTACTTACTGGTAGCTCTTCTTAGGCTGCCATACAGAAATCCTGGCCGTGTTGCCCGATGTAATTTTTCAAGAGAAGCTAAACATATTTTTATGTAAAATCTTCCTATTTTTAAATGTGAGTATGAATATATTTTTGCAAATGTAAGATGCCGTCGATTATAAGGTGCATCACTCTTTTATGTACCAATAAAAAAGAAAAAAGCCACCTACCAAACTATGACACTCTGATTTCAGAGATGTTAAATGTGAAAAACATGTACATCTTAGAATCAATGAAATACCGTAATTCCCATTTTCTCCAAACTTTGTATAAACTCCATGGATCAGTGTGAGGCTGCCAGATTGCAAGCTCTGTTTGAGTGAAGGGGAGCCTGAGAGTAATCTGATTAGATTTAAACTTTAGGAAGATCCCTCTGAGGGTCAAATGGTGATAAAACACCATCCATAAGGCCAATGAGGAAGCTCCTGCCACAATCCAGGAGGTAGATATATAAGGGCTGAATTTAAGCCCTGGCAGTGGGTATGGAGAGGAGGGCCAAATATAAAAGCCTTTTAGGTACAAAATGCCACTGGTCCAAGACCAGGTATAGGGAGCAAAGGTGGCAGGGC
>NW_005871097.1:1817800-1818793 GCF_000147115.1 Myotis lucifugus
AAAAGCACATATCCTGAGTGAGGATTAAAAAGAACTTTTAAAAAAAGGATGATTCCAGCCCTAGCCAATGTGGCCCAATTGATTGGAGCATCATCCCCTGCACCAAGAGGTTGCAGGTTCCATTCTGGTCTGGCCACAAACCCAGGTTGCTGGTTCGATGGTTGGGGTGCTACAAGAGGCAGTCCATCAATGTTTCTTGCTCTCTCCCTCTTCCTCTCTTTCTAAAATCAATAAAAACATACCCTCAGGTGAGGGTTAAAAAAAAAGAATGATCCCAAGATTTATAGTCTGGGATAATAAATGGATTCATACTTATTTAATACTATTTACTGGGTGTCTACCTTGTGCCAGATACTATACTGGATGTTAGAGGTACAACACTGGTCCTTCTCTCTTACAATTTACAGTCTAGGTCAGTGATGGCGAACCTTTTGAGCTCGGCGTGTCAGCATTTTGAAAAACCCTAACTTAACTCTGGTGCTGTGTCACATATAGGAATTTTTTGATATTTGCAACCATAGTAAAAAAAAGATTTATATTTTTGATACTTATTTTATATATTTAAATGCCATTTAACAAAGAAAAATCAACCAAAAAAAATGAGTTCGCGTGTCACCTCTGACACTTATGTCATAGGTTCGCCATCACGGGTCTAGGTGATACCATTAACTGCAGAAGAGTATTAACAGGTACAGGGGTAGGACATGAAAGGGGACAAGTGTGTTTATGGTGGAGAAAAAGAACAAGTTGAAATGTTCTATATGCTTTAGAACAGTGGTTTTCAACCTTGGCTGCACATTAGAATCACCCGGAAATCTTTTTAAAATCCTGATTTCTGGGCCTCATCCTCCGGAAATTCTTTCTTTGTTACTAATGATGTGGGCCCACCCCATAACAAAGGAACAGAATTCGAGATGAGACCCAGAAATCAGGATTTTAAAAAGATTCCCGGGTGATTCTAATGTGCAGCCAAGGTTGAGAACCACTGTTCTA
>NW_005871097.1:1819395-1820542 GCF_000147115.1 Myotis lucifugus
ATATACTTTTACTCACGCCCTCTCATGTCCAAGAACTGGTAATTGGGCAAACTATCTAGGCACCAATGATGGAATTCCCTTGCAAGACCACGGGGAGGTTCTTGAACCAGAGCTCCACAATAGGTGAGTCTATGATATGGGAAGATACTATGGCCCTCTAGACTTGTTCAGAAAGACTCTCCATTTTTTGCTTTTTAATCCTCCCAATGTTTTTTTAATCCTCCTTATTGATTTGAAATAGAAATATCAATGTGAGAGAGAACATGAATTGGATGCCTTCCGTACGTGCCCCAACCAGGGGTAGAACCTGCCACCCAGGCATGTGCCCTGACTGGGGATCAAACCCCCAACCTTTCGGTATATGTGATGACGCTCCAACCAACCAAGCACACTTACCAGGGCAGGCCCTCCATTTCATAAGAGGGGGTAAGTGCTCCCGAATGTCACAGTCTTATGACTGGATGGCCAATACTCTTTCTATTACATCAAAGTTACCCAATTCAACCCTATAAAGATAGCTCCAATCTACATGAATAAAAGACAAAGTTGCTAATTGACTGTACCTTCCCTATGACCAAGCCACGCCCACCAGCCAATCAGAGTGACTATATGCAAATTAACCCAATCAAGATGGCGGCTGGCAGCCACGGAACTGGAGCAAGCAGGAGGCTTGGTTGCCCCGGTGATGGAGGAAGCCCCAAGCTTCCCTCCTGCCCTGGCCGGCTGTGGCCTCTGCAAAAGGCAACAAAGTTTCAATTATAGAAGCTAAATCAATCCCAAATACCTGCTTCCAGCCAACCTCCACTGGGAATTTGGGTGGCTGGGGCTGTGGCCAGCCTGCAAACAGCCATCAGCCCCTCACCCAGGATGGCCACACCCTCATGGGGTGAGGGTCCCTGCTGCGGGGCTTGGCCAGGCTGCAAACAGCCATCAGCCCCTCACCCAGGCTGGCCAGGCACCCCAGCAGGAACCCCCACCCTGAAAGGGCTGTGGCCAGCCTGCAAACAGCCATCAGCCCCTCACCTAGGATGGCCACACCCTCATGGGGTGAAGGCCCCTGCTGGGGGGCTTGGCCAGCCTGCAAACAGCCATCAGCCCCTCACCTAGGATGGCCACACCCTCATGGGGTGAGGGTCCCCACTGGGGG
>NW_005871097.1:1820801-1827079 GCF_000147115.1 Myotis lucifugus
TCCTCAGCAGTGCTAAGGATGTCCAACTACAGCTTAGGCCTGCTCCCCGCTGGCAAGTGAACATGCCCCGAGGGCTCCCGGACTGCCAGAGGGATGTCTGACTGCCAGCTTAGGCCCGATCCCTAAGGGGATCGGGCCTAAGCCAAGAGGTGGTCATCCCCTGAGGGGTCCCAGACTGTGAGAGGGCACAGGCTGGGCTGATGGACCCCCCCGAGTGCACAAATTTTATAATATATTAGAGGCTTGGTGCATGGATTCGTGCACCAGTGGGGTTCCTGGGCCTGGCCTGCAGGGATCGGGCCGAAACCGGCTCTCTTACATCCCCCCAAGGGGTCCCAGATTGCGAGAGGGTGGTTCTCAGGTAATGCACCCTGGAGTCGGGCTCCTTCCTCTCTGGTTCTGGGTGCATCATCCAAGAACTGTAGCTGCCAAGTGACTGCAGTTCAGCAGCTCCTGTGTTGAGTGTCTGCCCCCTGGTGGTCAGTGTGCGGTATAGCTACCTGTCAGAGCGTCTTCCCCCTGGTGGTCATTGAACATCATAGTTACCAGTCGGACGGTCGGATGGTCAGACGGTCGCTTAGGCTTTTCTATATAGAGATATTAAAGTACAATAAACTCCATACACAAAACATAAAGCCCACAAGAGTTGGCCAAACAACTAAACACAGGAAGCTTAACTTTCAAACGTTTCCATGACTACCCAGATTTCATTTAGTTAATCTTCTCCTTTAAGAGTTCCTATCCTTCCACATTATAACAGTTCCACACTCCTAGATACTTACTTGGCTCGTTGGTATATCTTTCGGCCTGGGCTGGAGGCTGGGACTCAATCCATCCTCTTGCTCCTAGGTGTTACTTGAGGAGGACTGAGACTTAACTGCACAGATGATTATACAGTGATTTTTTCAGTAGGTTGCCATGACAACCCCATGATGTCAGATGCAATTATGACATCATCACCTGCCAACATAAGGTGAACAACACAACCTGCATACAAAAACCACTTCCTACTTATTGAAAAGGCAGGTACAAGGTCCTTCAAGCTTTCTTTTTGCCACCATTACCCCCATCAACCATTTTTGTATTCATAAACATAAAATATAAAGAACAGTTGGTTTCTTAGGAAAATGTTGAAATTATTAGCTAAAACAAGACCTCAGAAAGATCCATGGCTTTATTTTCAAAACCCTTGCTACTATAGTCTCAAATGACTAATAACTTATGGTGAAGCCTTTGGAAAAGTTTTAGGGAATTTTCTTTTTTCTTTTAATCGATTTTAGAGAGGAGGGAAGGAGAGAGAGAGAGAAACATCAATGTGAAAGAGATACACCAATCAGTTGCCTCCTGCATGACCCAACCAGGGACGAAACCTGCAATCTTCCAGTACACGGGACGATGCTCCAACTGAGCCACACCGGCCAGAGCTAGAGAATTTTCTCTAAGAGCACTTATTCTTGTCTTGGTTTCATTCATATATTCATTCAACAAATATTTGTCAAGCATCTATTGTGTGCTCAGCATTGTTGACCCAGTTAACATAACTGACAAGGTCTAGTGAGGGAAGTAAACATTCATCAAGTAATTATAAAAATACCTTGTCCGGTGTGGCTCTGTGGTTGAGCATTGACCTATAAACCAGGAAGTGCCAGTTATATTCCTGGTCAGGGCACATGTTCAGGTTGTGGGCTTGATCCCCAGTAGGGGACATGCAGGAGGCAGCCTATCAATGATTCTCACTCATCATTGATGTTTCTATCTCTCTCTCAGTCTCCCTTCCTCTCTGAAACCAATAAAAATTATTATAAAAATAAATGTAAATTTGCAGAGAAGTATGTGTATCATGACAGTGAATCAGAAGATCAAGAAAAAAGGCTTCTCTGAGGAGATAACCTTTGTACTGACATCTGCAAGATGAACACAGATTAATTAGGTGACGGTGTTGATAGGGGGAGAGAGTCAAGCTTAGATGTTGAGTTGAGGCTCAGTGACCTGGAGTAGATTAGTGAACTCCATGACCTGAAGGCTTTCAAAGGGAAATCCAGACCTTAATATATAGGTCTTAGTTTACTAAAGCTAAAGTTAGTATTTTCACCAATATTCTAAAGAATACACAATCTGTGATTCTCATTTCCATAAAACTCTCTAAAACAGTGCTTCTCAAACTTAAATGTGTTTATAAGCCACCTGGGGGTCTTGTTAAAACACAGATTATTGGGCCCATCCACTTAGAAATTCTGACTAGGTAGGCCTGAAGTGGTGCTCATGAATCTGTATTTCTAAGAAGCTCCCAAGTGATAGGGAAGTATACTTTGAGCAGCACTGTTCTATAACACAGTATGATTTTTATTTGTTTAAATCTCTATTTCTTTAACAACCCACCCTTTCATGACTATTAAAGTCAAACTATATCCTACAATGTTATTGTTATGTTTTTGGTCAATTCAGTAGTATCACGAGAACAAAAGAATGCTGTGATATATAATAAAAACAATGCCATAAGCTAACGATTTCAAATATTTGAAACGAATGAGAGAAATAACAATTATAAGCAAACTGAGGTATCATTAATGTAGTGAAACATCACTAACCTATCCCAGTAAGGTGGACTGTCATTCCTAATTAGTTAAAAGTCTGATTTACACAGCAGTCTCAAGGAAACATAATATAAATTAACCTGATGTAACTAAAGCCAGGAAATGTCTATATGTTTAATAACTCTTTTACTTAAACAGGTAAATAAGAGCTATTTGTAATGAGCACTTTCATATTATGAATGAAGCTCTGGATTTTATAGTGTGTGAGATAAAAATAAACTCCCTTTGCTCAGGTGGTTGGAGTCTTGTCCTATACACTGGAAGGTCACAGGTTTGACCTACATTGTCTTCTAGCACAAGGGAGTGTTTGTGTGAACATGTAGCTAAACACGGGCACTACGAGCAAATCTCAGGGCTGGGACACAAACTCACTCTTCTCCCCCAAATGTTGTGCTCTGAGCAAGGCTATCACCATGAGCAGAGCCAGTCTGGGGGGGGGTGCAACTGATACATGGAGAAGGTCAGACCAAAGGAAAGGCAAGGAAATGGAGCTGGGGCCCTCCATTGTAAAACTCTGGATGAAATTTTACCTTCGGAATTTTCAAGTCAGATTCATTTGAGACCGGTTTTGCCTCCTCAGTTTGGGCTGAATTTTCTGTCACTTGCAACCTCAGATTCCTTCTGAAACTGTTAGATGGGGAAAAAAAAAGAATTTAACATAAAGATTACACACCTAGAGGGGAACTTTCTAAACTCTGGTCTAGTGTGTCTATTTAATCAACTCTATAGTCAAGTACAATATAAATTCATACCCAAATCATCTCTCCAAAGGAAAATAACAGCAATAAAATCTACAATTTGCAATAGTGTAAATTCATTCAAATAGCTATTCCAAAAGAAAACAACCTAGGCAGGTGACAGTGTTTTGTTTCTGTTTTTTTTGTAAATACGTCCAGGAGAACTCCTTTAAGAACAGATGTGCACCTGGGTTTTAGAATAAACGTTGGACCCAGAGTCAGACACTGGAAATGTATGACTAATACTGAAATATTATTCACAGTCAGTTGTCATGGCAGCCTGCTCATTCTGTACAAAATAGAATCCACTTCATTTTAACAAGATTTAGCAGAGGAAAGCTACTCGCCTGCAGACAGCCTCTGAGTTAACCTAATTAGTTTGGTTTTATTATTACATATAGCCTTCAGACTATACTCTAATTATACCCCAAAAATCATGAATACTTAAAATCACTAATAAAAATATACTATATGATTTTTTGTTTAATACCTGCACCACTCCTAAAACCTTCCCATCAAGCTTAGAGGCAAGTCACATTGTGTGCACAGTTGAATCCACTTATAAATCTAAAGAAGACATTAAGTGTCAGGGAAGTGGAGGGAATAGCCAATTTCATTTCTATCACCAATTACCACTGGCTAGACACTGCTATCAGACATTTTCTTTTAAGTGGGGTTCTGTAGGAGTGGGGAGTAGCCAAATTGTTCTGTGTTCAATTACATAGCCCCAAAAGAGTGACTTTAAAATTAGAGGCATCTCAAGATATATAAATAAGGGAGGGGGAGACAAAAGATTTTGAACTGATCTCTTTATCTCCTGAATGGCTATCTCTATCAAATCTAAGCTCACTGAACATGTTGTGGGTGATTTGGGAGATTATAGATAGCTATTACTGAGAGGAATGCCACATGAGGCCATCTTTACTATTGGACAGGTTTCTGCATATTACCGTGGCCCCACTCCCCTCTGCCTTCTCCACTTTTGAGTTTCTTCTTTAAGAGAGAGGAGACAGGGTCTAATTAAAATCCAATAATACCCTAAGTTAGGAAACTACATGCAATGATTATCATCCATTAATATCTTGGAGCAAAATAGCCCTTTGGGTTAATTAATGTTCTTCAAATGCCTAAGATGGGGCCATATCTGCTGGAAGCTACCCATTGTCCACACTATCATGAAAATGCAGCAAGGAACACAGAAGGCAGATGGACCTTGGGCTTTAGCAAGGGCTAAAAGCTATGCACCGATAGTTCTGTCAAGACAATGATGGCTCAAGGCAATCCCCTAACCTGATAATCTTTTACTGTTTACCAAACCTTAACTTTGATATGTGTGTTTGCTTTGCTAAAGGGAAAATGTATATTCTAGTAAATAAAAAGCTATGGGTCTGGAGATTCAGAGAACCTCTCGACTAGAGAGTAAGGTCTCCACCTGGCTCCCCCGATGCCTTCTAAATTTATATTTCTTGTCTAGTATATCCGTTTGTGCGTCAGCCCCTTCTCCAGACCTTGAACCTCAGCTGCAAATGGATGTGGCAGTTACACATATCATATACTTCTCTGTAAAACTCCCACACTGCCCAACACTGTGTTTCTAGACATATTGAAAACATTTATATATATAAAGAGCCAGGGTCCGTAACAAACTAAGGCTCAACCTAACACCGGAAGGCAGTGCTGGGTTGCCGTGGCGACCTAGCACTGACTGCCGAGGGGGCTGCGGATTAGGCCCAGAGAGAGGTCTGCAGAGAGAGAGGCAGGGTCTGATCTGCAGCCTCAGTGGCAGCTGTTGATCAGCCATTGCCTCTCTCTTTCTCTCGGGCTTCGCCAGCAGCCACGCCTCTGTTTCTCTCTGGGCCTCCAAGGGGGCTGCTGATCAGCCCCGCTTCTTTGATCAGGCCCAGACATAGGCCTGGAGATGCTGACTGGCATAGAAACTGACCAATCAGAACCAAATCTGGGTGAACTACGAAGGGAGAACCTAAGGTGGGGGCTGAGGAGGGGTTTTAAGGGCAACAGCTATTTGGTGTAAGATGTAAGAAAGCAGTTCAATTTTTTAATGACCGCTTTGATAGTATAGTGCATATGGCTGGCTATCAGTCCAGATATAGGGATTAGGTGTTTTTGTCTGCCAAGAGCATCTCCTCCTGCTGAAAAAGCCACCCCCCCCCTCATTTAAGCAATCCTATTTTATATAATCTATCTATACTAATAAAAGGGTAATATGCTAATTAGACCAGGTCAACTGGCCATTTTCCGGACATCCGACTACCTTCTGGACAAAGCCATGGTGGTGGGGGCCAAGGCAGAGGCAGTTAGGGGTGATCAGCCAGCAGGTGAGGGCAATTGGGGGCAAGATCAGGCCGGCAGGGGGTTAGGGGTAATCAGGCCAGCAGGTGAGGGCAGTTGGGGGCAACCAGGCTGGCAGGGGAAGGCAGTGGGGGCAACCAGGCCGCCAGGGGAGGGCACTTGGGGGCGAGGTCAAGCCGGCAAGGGAGGTCAGTTGGGGGCAAGATCAGGTCAGCAGGGGAGGACAGTTAGGGGTGATCAGGCAGGCAGAGGCAGTTGGGGGCGAGATCAGAACAGCAGGGAAGGGCAGTTGGGGGCAATTTGGGAGGCAAGAGAGGGAAGTTGGGGGTGAAATCAGGCCAGCAGGGGAGGTCAGTTGGGGGCAATTTGGGAGGCAAGAGAGGGAAGTTGGGGATGAGATCAGGCTGGTAGGGGAGGGCTGTTGGGGATGAGAGCAGGTTGGTAGGGGAGGGCAGTTAGGGGTGATCAGGCAGGCAGAAGCAGTTGGAGGCTAGATCAGGCCAGCGGGGGAGGGCAGTTAGAGGCAATCAGGCAGGCAGGCAAAGGCAATTAGGGGCAATCAGGCAGGCAGGGAGGTAGAGGGGTTAGGGGCAATCAGGCAGGCAGGCAGAGGCAGTTAGGGGCAATCAGGCAGGCA
>NW_005871097.1:1827705-1918932 GCF_000147115.1 Myotis lucifugus
ACAAGCAGGCAGAGGGGTTGGGGACAATCAGGCAGGCAGGCAGAGGCAGCTAGGGTCAATCAGGCAGGCAGGCAGAGAGGTTAGGGGCGATCAGGCAGGCAGGCAGAGGGGTTTAGGGGCAATCAGGCAGGCAGGTAGAGGCAGTTAGGGGAGATCAGGTAGACAGGCAGGTGAGCGGTTAGAAGCCAGCAGTCCCAGATTGTGAGAGGGATGTCCGACCACCGGTTCAGGCCTGATCCCATAGGGCAGTTGGACATCCCCCAAGGGGTCCCTGATTGGAGAGGGTACAGGCTGGACTAAGGGAACCCCCTTCCCATCCCCCACCCCCGTGCACAAATTTCATACACTGGGCCACTAGTGTAATAATAAACTTTAATCAGGGGACTGGAACACTGGGCAATTCCTCAAAGCTGGTGGGCAGATTAAACATACTGTCAAAATTGTATATGTGTTACATGCCATGGAGTCTCCTCCAACTCCTGCAGGAGCAGGTGGGGGGCTGGGTTTCAACAGGAATGCAGACTATTCATCTAGGGTGGGATTTTTCAACCATGGCACCATCGTCATTTGGGACCAGGTAATTCGTTGTGAGTGCTGCCTTGTGCAATACAGGATGTTTCACTGCATCCCTGGACTCTATCCTCTAGATACCAATAGCACCTCAATGGCAACCAAAAGTGTCTGCAGATACTGTCAATAGCCCCCAAGATTTTGTTGCCCCAGGGGATATATTGAATTATCACGACTAAGGGAGGGATGCTATGGGCATCCAGTGAGTAGAGGCCAGGGATACTCTGAAACATTCTACAGTACACAGGAAAGTTCCCCACAACCAAGAATTACCCAGTCCCAAAGTCAATAGGACTGTGGTCAAGACACCCTGATCTATGACACCATGTAGGTAGGTAGGTAGGCAGATGGGGGGAGGGGGTACTTGTGGAAGCTCTCTTCTGATTGCTTCCATTTCTTCATTGAAATAGGAAGCAAGTTCATCAGCTGTGAGATTGTTGAAGGAGGTTTAAGAAGTTTAGGGAGAGAAGATATGAAACTGTCCTTTAGGAAAGGTGGACAATGAATGGACAAGGGAAGTGAACATGATTCTGGGCCGCATCAAGGGCTCACTTGAGGTAAGTAGTCAAGAATTTAATATGAAACCCGTAGGCCTGAATATGTGTTCTTCCTGGGGCCTCATTCAGAGGTGGAGTGACAAGGAGAGAGTTGAATTTAGCAGATTGTGATCTTGCTACAAGCAACAAAAAAGGCAAACAAGTGATAAAAATGACCACAGAACTTGAGCAGGGTAAGAAGACAGAGGGATTTAAGCAACTATGAAAAGGTAGGTGGGCAAAAAGTTCCAAATGTTTTGAACATGATGTGCCGAAAAAGGGGGAAAAAATAAGGTGAAGTTTATTTTACTGAGGTAATGACTCATTTTACTTAATAAATACTTGAGTACTCATTGAAAGACAAGTACAATTGTTTCTAAAATGAAACCAAGTCCACTGAGCTTTTTAAATCAGGTCAGTGTTTGGGACTGCAGTCCTTTTGGTTGAGTTTCCCTCCATTAGTGAAGCCAAACACTGGGGAAGCCACACTGAACATAGTAGAAATCGAAGGACTCAAAAACCTTGAAGTGACTTCTAGTCTTTATTTACTACTTTGTGTGTTTGTCTTATACTTGTTGAGATGATCATAGGCATTACCTGGGGGTGACAGGTCTCACAAATCCAACTGAACAGACTGAAGTGCCGGGCAAAACTGTGGCCATCTGAGGCACTATCCATGACTCTGGTGGTTTCAATGTGAAAATCAACAGCTGTTTCCGCAGGTTCTTGGTTCCTGCTTTTGTGGATTTCATTTGAAATTACAAAAGATAAAAAAGAAAAAGTATCCATTTCCTTGCTGGCATGCATACAAAATATTACAAAAGACCATGGCCCTCATGGGAAAAATATGTAGCCTTTGTGGACACGGGCCTCCCGAAATCACTTAGGTATCAGAAGAGTGAGTATGAGCCCAGCCCTGCCACTCACCAGCAGAATGGTCTCAGACAAGGCATTCAATATCTTCGGCTTCAACTTCTTTAGCTGAAAAATATATAGTAATATTTACTATGGTTACCTCACAGGAATGTATACGAAAGTGCTTTGTAAACCATATTGTACTTCACTAGTTACGAAGACTGTGACTACACCTTGACAGCAGCAGGGAGTGGAACAAAAGTCTCCCTCCTTGTCAAAATGGAGAAAAGCAAGAGGAGTTTTTCACTAAAGGCAGAACCCTGTGTTGCATGCATCAGAGGTGCACCAGCTTCTTTTCTACATGGAGTATATGTGTGGCAACCTGACCAAAGCTTGCACTTGGCAAACCCACCCTTAGAGCAAGGGCAGGAAGAAAGCTGAAGGAAGAGCAAAGCACTCCCTAGAGCAGTGTTGGCGAACCTATGACCCGCGTGTCAGAGGTGACACGCAAACTCATTTTTTTGGTTGATTTTTCTTTGTTAAATGGCATTTAAATATATAAAATAAATATCAAAAATATAAGTCTTTGTTTTACTATGGTTGCAAATATCAAAAAATGTCTATATGTGACACGGCATCAGAGTTAAGTTAGGGTTTTTCAAAATGCTGACACGCCGAGCTCAAAAGGTTCGCCATCACTGGTCTAGAGACACAAACCAAAAACACAACTGGTGAGTATAATTACAGACCCAATTCTTAGAAGCCTTGTTTTGAACTCACAGGGGTTTGGAAACAGGTGGGACATACTTATTACTGAGCATCCTAGGGTCATTATGACTCATTGACTAGGAGGAAACATGGAGCTTTTATGAAGTCATCCTCCGCTGGTGGCTGTGCACTCATAGTCATCTCGTGGCTTGCGACCTAAGCACCAAGTGCTCAAGAGTCCTCTCAGAATGTATCAACAAAAAGGCCTTCCGGAAGGGGCCCGGAAAGAAATATTCCAGGGCGCTGACTAGGACATAGGAAACCTGGTACTAGAGAACCCAAGCACTAACTGCAGGCCTGCCTCTAATTCTGTGAAAAAACTGACATGGCAGATAACTACCTCCATTTTCCCACCTGGAAAGTTGGGATAACATTTAGACACAAAGGGGAAAGTCGGGGGGTGGGGGGTGGGGTGGGGGGAAGGTGTCTATTCCAACCCATGCATTTCATATAGGAGGACAGGAAGGCTTGAGAGGTGAACTGACTAGTTCAAGAGGACACAGCTAGTAAGTAGCCAAGAGAGGACTAGAATCCAAATCAGGTCCCCAGATTAGTGCACCTTCCACACACCTGTTTCTTTCAGGGGCCTTCCCAGGAAGACAGGAGTTATCTGAAGGGGTTGTTTTCATACAATCAGTATCATTTCTCCATCATTCTGGTAGCTTCGGAGGAAAACTCCAGTGAAAAGGACAGCCGCAGCCTTCAGCCATGTCCCACTCAGCACTTAAAGATATGGTTTTACGTGGTTTTCAAGCTTGAGGATGGCAAGCAATCCTAGGATGGTGACAGAGATCCAGCCAGAGGCACAGTCGGGGGAGGAGGGAGAGAGATGGTATGAATAAATGGCACTGACAATGAAAACCAGGAAAAAAACCATGCAGGCGCCCTTTGTAATGAAGGGTCCCAGCACCTTATAGGGACCACAGTCCTGGAACCACAGCGCCAGGTTCAAGGGTTTAGTGCTCTGAGGTCACCGTTTTAGAATTCTTAACGCGAACAAAAGGCCTGGCACTATTTATTTTGCATTGGGTCCCTCAAATGTTGTGTCCGCTCCAGCTTCACCCCCCACCCCAGCCATAAAGCGGTGTTTTGTCTACACCACCACTCCAACCCTACCCCAGCCAAAGCAAACAAAAGTCCTGCAATGTTTAGCCCCCCTAGAGAGAAGGCTGTGGAAAAGGTCAGGGGAGCAGTAAGAGCCTACCTTCTGGGGCAACAGGCCGACTCCCCAGCGGCCTTTTCCAACCCTGGCAAAATAAATGCCGATATAAAAGTGATCCCCGCCCCCAGCCCACCCCACACTCCACGCCGCCTGAATCTTTGACTCTAGTAGCGCTCCTGTCCGCCCTTCAAACCGCCAGAAGCGGCTCAGTGTGCCCGTGGGGAAAATGAGAAAAGTGCGGGCCCCTCACCAGCTGAGGGAAGCTGCCCTAAGGGGTTGTGCCCCGGATGTGGTCCTCTTCAGCCCGCCGAGACCGCCCCGCAAACACCGCGGTTGAGCGGGGAAGGGGGGAAGGATAGAGGGACAACCGGTCGCGGGGAGAACAATCTGGCGCGCAGACGGCGAGCGGTCTAAACGCAGGCGCGTGAGCTCCGCCCCGCCCCACTTCGAACGCGGGTTCTCGGGAGAGGGAGGGGCCAGCACGGGGGTGGAGTTACGGCGGAGGGGCGTGGCTTCAGCGGAACGCGGTTTATGACGGAAGACTATAAGTAAGTAAACGATGGGCTTTCCCTCACGGAGGTTCCATAGTGTAGTGGTTATCACGTCTGCTTTACACGCAGAAGGTCCTGGGTTCGAGCCCCAGTGGGACCACCCTCAGGTGCTTCGGCTCCTACTTTTGATTTTAAAGTGCTGTGACTTGTTCACATGGAAACGTAGAAAACAAAAACGTGGTACTTTCTTTTCTCCCTTTAAACAGATTTTTATTTTATTTCTTTAATTTTTAGAATGCTTTTATAACAGAAGCGTAATGAAAGATACCCGGCTCCTCCATTCCCGGCCGCCATTGTCTCAACTGAAAAACAGCAGAGGTGGGGGCCCGGCAATGTTGTAGTCTCGGAGCACCCCGCGGCCCTCCAGGACCCTACCCCCACCTTCCCTCCGCTACTTCAGGGCGGCCTGAAAGTCTAGCTCTGGGGAGAAGCAAAACCACCCAGCGTGGCCCTTTCCCTGCAAGCCAAGACAGGCCGCCCCCCAAAGCCTCCAAATAAAATATGACAATACCACAGCTCTTTGATTGCTGTTCAATTATTGAAGGGTTATTACTTATTATTATTTATTAATGATTAATAATAATTATTCTGTCTTGAATAATTATTGTTTATCAAATTATTATTGATTAAATAATTATTAGTATTATACAGAATAGGGAAAACAGTCTTTTTCTATTTAAAAAATTACTAACAGTCCTTTTTTTCTTTTCTTTTATTGTTTAAAGTACTACATATGTCTCCTTTACAGTCTTTTTCTTTTTAATACAACAGTGGAGTTTGTTAAATAGACCTTTGTCTGTTTAATGAATCCATATACAATACAGAATAAATGTCAGGCTTGTAGACACTCAATAAATGCTGATTGAACAACGCTTCTCTAGTTCCTTTTTGTTCCTCTTTATTAGTTTCATATAGGAGTACAGGAAGGCTTGGGAGGTGAACTGACTAGTGCCAGCCAACCACTAGCATTCATTTTGAGGGGTCATTATCTTTTTAATATTGGCCTTTTTCTTCTTTGACAAGAGGAATGAAGGAAAGGTGTCTGGGACCCTGGGAGCTGAGGTAGGATAGTGGTGGCCAAGAAGCAAAAAGGCAAGGGAAACCGCAGTCCTTTTCTCTGCATTTTTTCCACATAGTGTTGCTTATACAGTGTGTAAATCTGTAACCTTTTCTAACTCTAGGGCATGACATGTGATTGTCCCTGTTAGTACAATCGCTTCAAGTTTTAACTTTATTTTTATAGTCTTAACCATTTTTAAGTATACAGCTCAGTAATGTGAATTATATTCACACTGTTGTGAAAAAGATCTCTAGAACTTTTTACATATATAATCCTATTTAATTCTCAAACTAACTCCATGAAGTAGGCATTATCATTACCTTACAGATCAAAAAGTTGAAACACAGAGACCTTAAGTAACTTGGCCCAAGGTCACAAAACAAATGGTTGAGCTGGGATTTACCCCGCCTGGCTTGGGAATCTGCTTTTAACCCTACCTGTTGCACTTTTAACAATACCTGTTTCACTGGCCACGTATATTGTTTCCAACTTTTTGTTATTATAAATAACAAGCAATGTATTTTAATATTTTCCCGAGTGAATAGGTATGAACATGAAGCCAAGTTGCTTTCTAAGAGAGGAATCCATGTCATTTTCACAGAACTCTTGAATGTTAGTGCTTATTTGGCAGGAAATTGCTCAAGGTCACCCACTAGATAGAAGATGAGGGCAGAGAAAGAATTAAGACCTGGATCTTCTGATTCTAGTTTCCATTTCCCTCCAGTGCTTCCATTACATTTAAAGATAGAATAAAACCAATATTTTCCTTGGCTAAACAGACCTCAGTTGACACTAGATTCTTGTCTAAGACTTCCTTGTTAAAGCAGGTAACTATATGGGTTAACTTGGTGGGGCTCAGCCAAAGCCCTAAGAACTAAATGGCATAAGGTGCTTAATGAGGCCAGTGCTCAAGTTAATCTCCTGCTCCTGGGGAAGCTCTCCACTTGGATAAGGTAGAGCTGCAGCCAAGGACAAGGGGAGAATGCCACTCAAGATAGAAGGCTTCTTGTTCTTACTTCTGTTTGGCTATGAAGGTAGGTGCCAGCCAACCATTAGCATTCATTAAACACTTAATGTAATTGAATTAATAATATAGATGATTAATAGAAATGCAACCTAAATAATTAAAATATTATTAATTAGCAAAGCATGTTAATTAATATGTGTTATTAATGAACAACAGTTGCCTTTGTGTGGATGCAGTTCTCTCTGTCTCACCGCTGGCTTTTTGGCTCTGTGAGGAGCCTTCTGAAGTTCAAAGGATGCTTAAAATGGGCTAGAAAGAAGAAAGGGTCTCAGAAATTGTATAAAATAGCTACAGATTCAACAATTAGTAGAAAAGTGTGACATGTTCTTGTAAATTTTTAGGAGTCACAGTTAAAGTGATTATAAAGTTTAATCTTCCAAACCAGGATGCTATTGAGAGTAGAAGAGGTTGCTATTAATAATTCTGCTGGGACAACAGGTGTAAACCAGGACTGTCCCAGGCAAATCAGGACGTGAGGTCACCCTAGTTTAAATATGGATTAACATAGGGGGCGGGGTGGGGTAGAAGAGGTCAATGGGACATATGTAATACTTTCAACAATAAAGATTAAAAATAATAAAATAAAAATAAATAAATATAGATTAACAAAACATGCTGAGTACCACTGGACTCTAATAGAAAGAATAATCCAACTGACAGTCAGAAACAGCCAAAGACTCAATATACTAAATTATTTTTAAATGGCTAAATATGGTCCCAGCAAGAATGATATGCTTAAATAAGAAGAAATTAAAGGCAAATATCTAAAATGTCATCCAATTCAACTTTTAAATCTTCAACTCTCAAGGGCCCATCAGCTCAGGATTTCTTTTTTAGTTAATTCTGAACAAAATAGCTTCTTTATGGTCATTGGGTATTTATGTGGGTAACAGAAAATAAATAAAGAGGGTAGGGAGGAGGAGGCCTCTCCACTCTGTAAATGACCTAGTAGACAGACATGACAAAACTCACACAAGCAGACTCAGAATTCCTGGTTTGAATCATTCTCCTTTCTACCCTCTCACATTTTACTGGTAGAGTACTCACTTTCATGATTCCCCAATCACACCGCTTTTGTTATTTAGTCACATTTCTCAGTATTTGGAAAGACTTGTAAAGATATAATCCTAACATCATTTTGCAAATGATGTAGAGATCATTCTAAGTAGAGATCATTCAGACTAATTGTCTGCTTCTTTCTCCTTGCAACATGTCCCAGTAACTTTTTAAAAAAAGAATAGTTTATTGCCCTGGCTGGTGTGGCTCAGTTGGTTGAACATCGTCCTGTGCATGGAAAGGTTGCCAGTTGGATTCCCAGTTAAGAGACATACCCAGTTTGCGGGTCTGACTGTAGGCACTCGATCAATCTTTCTCCCTCTCTCTATTTTTCTCTCTCTAAAATCAATAAGAACATTTTTCTAAAAGGATAACAGTTTGCTCGACTGGCATGGCTCAGTGGTTGAGTGTTGACCTATGTATGGACCAGGAGGTCACGGTTCAGTTCCCGGTCAGGGCACATGCCCGGGTTGTGGGCTCGATTCCCAGTGTGGGGCGCGCAGGCAGCCTATCAATGATTCTTTCTATCTCTCTCTCCCTTTACCTTCCTTTCTGAAATCAATAAAAATTGTTTTAAAAAAACAAAAGGATAATAGTTTATTGAGTTTTTTAGAGGAGGAAGAAGGGAGAAAGATTGTTATGTGTGATTGGCCTTCTGCACACCCCCTACCGGGGATCAAACCCACAACCTGGCATGTGCCCTTGACCTGGAGCACCAATGCCCAACCAACTGAACCCACAGGCCAGGACTGTCTCAATAACTCTTAATAGTTTAAGATGCTTTTGTGGTTTTGTTGTTTTTCCTTTCCTCTTTGACCTTTCCTCAGCAAGAACATCTAAACAACCTTTAAAGGTTTAGATCCCAATACCTCTGGTTCTCAGATATCCACAGGGCTCATCCTCAGATTTCTCTTTGTGATTGTCATTGAGATTTGTTTATCCATTCATTCGTTTGCCTGTTCATTCAAGAACCCATCCCTGAGTACCTGCTATGGGCCAAACATATGCTGAGTCTAACAACCCTGTTCTGTGATCCCCCCAAATGTGAAGAAATACTATAAAAGTTTACCAACCTATTTTTAAAAAATATTTTTTATTGATTTTTAGAGAGAGAGGAAGGGAAAGGGGTAGAGAGATAGAAACATCAATGAGACAGGAAGATCATCGATTGGCTGCCTCCTGCATTGGCCCCACAATGGGGATCGAGCCCACAACCCGAGCATGTGTCCTGAAGGGGAATCGAACTGGTGACCTCTTGTACCAACCTATTTTTAAATTAGACCTGCTCATTTGGGCGATATCTGCAATAAAAGACACACTGTCGGGAGGCACAGAACTCTGCATTCTTCCCTGTTCTATTGTTAAGCTTTTATTGCATGGCTAGGGAGCTCCAAAAATTTACATTTAGAGAATCTCATCTGTCTGAGTGGAATGGAATATGGTCCAGTGGGTAGGCTTGAGAAGTTTAAATTCTCTTACCCACCTAACCAAGGCCCTCCATCCTCATGCGCCATGGAAGGAAAGAAGCCAGCAGAAAATGACCAGTGCTCTACCCTGAACTAGAGGGATGCTCCAGGAGGCAGAGAAAAAAATACAGTATAAAATTATACTTGCACTGAATCAGCTTGCAATCCAGATAGAGGAATAAGGCATAACGCGCCTGGGAAAATGTGTTTTATTGCACACTGGGAACCTGAAGACAAAGATTCTTTGTCTAATTTACTCTTCGCTGTTTCTGTTCCACGGTGGCAGTGGCTCTTTACTACAGTGAAATGAGGTAAATGGATTGACCTCACATACGCATTAGATGAAGGTTCACTTAGGAATGCACTAATCATCCGAGTAAAGCACTGCTTATGTCTTATAACTGAAGCAGGCTGCTATTTATCTTACATTGTACATTTTGGATTCAAAGCCAACAAGGATTTTAAAAACACCCTCCTTAGTAAATTATATCAGTCAATTAATTGCTCATGGCTATTATATAAAAACAAAAAAATTACCAAGCTTCATCTTACAGGTAAGCGTCCTCTTTGCTGGTGTGTCAACGATCAGGGACAACAGATTTTATTTTTTAAAGCAGCTTGCTTGCGATGTAATTTACATATCCATTTAAAGTGTGCAATTCCATGGTTTTTCGTAAGTATATTTACAGATTTGTGGAGCACACAATCTAATTTTAGAACATTTTCATCACTCCCAAAAGAATCTGTTTCTCCACTTCCCACCTCCACCCAGCCCTCCACTCCCTAGCCCAGCTACTGATCTACTTTCTGTCTCTATAGATTTGCCTATTCGGGACATTTCATTTAAATGGAATCATATAGCATATGGTCTTTTTTCTGTCACATAGCATATGTTTTTGAGGTTCATCTGTGTGAAGCAGGTACAGATAACAGATTTACCCATGAATATGTCTGTCGCCTAAAATAGTAACATTTTCACACCAGAAGCAATTTCCTTCTTTCTTCATGGAAAGGGACATTATTTCAACCTACTGTTTTTCTCCCATGCCTTATTCTTGTTTCTCAAGTAGATTGGAAGCTGGTTACAGTTTTATCATTCATAATTTTATACTTTTCTCCTCAGCTTCATCTGTTTCCATGGGAAGGAAAGCTCTATATTTAGTGAAATCCAATCAAAGAGACTAAAAGAGTCTTTCCTATGTGCATCCAATACATACTTCTCCTCTTGGGCTTGCAAGGTACATTTCAAGAAATAGCTATGCCTTGAATTTCCTCACTGTGGTAACAAGTGTTTCCCTATGGCGTGGCCCTTTGGGCAAAAGGGCAGAATGAACCCGTATTGCATGACTCTAAAATTGGTGAGTGGCAGACATCTCAGATGCTCTAGTGCCGTGGTCGGCAAACTGCGGCTCGCGAGCCATATGCGGCTCTTTGGCCCCTTGAGTGTGGCTCTTCCTAAGCCTTAGGAGTACCCTAATTAAGTGAATAACAATGTACCTACCTATATAGTTTAAGTTTAAAAAATTTGGCAAAAGAAATTTCAATCGTTGTACTGTTGATATTTGGCTCTGTTGACTAATGCTCCAGTGCAAGCATGTCAAACTCAAAGGCTAACAGGGGCCAAATAAACAAAGTGTAAGTTTATGTGGGCTGCAAAAAAAAAAAAAAGCTTCCATTTTCATAGAAACATAGGTTTATTTCTATAGAGACATGCTGAATACAAAGGGTTGAAATAAATGAGTCATTGTTAACATAAAATAATAGAACATTTTAATACAAATTAATACTTTTTCTTGAACATTAACTTACCAGACACTGAATAACTGCACAGATGAATAAGCATAACACAAATAAAGCTATTGTTCTCCGAAAGTGAAATATTTCCTGTTGCACACACCAAACAGGTCAATCCAAGACTAATGAAGTGGCCATCGGCTCTAAAATATTCGCTGCTGGTATTAGTGGAGAGAAATGGTGCACCTGCGTGTAAGGCGCTTAAGGGAAATGAATGCAACACGATTATAGTAGTCAGTCATTATCGGATGTTGTAGTTCATTATTAATAATTATGTATAACAGGATATTGCAAAAATTAAGTTATGAAATTTTTATTAAAACGTTTCTTACATACCGTTATATTGGCTGGGCTGCAAAAATATTTGTTGTGGGCTGCATGCGGCTGCGGGCCTCAAGTTGGCATGCTTGCTCTAGTGGAAACTCATAACCTGTGGAGGAATCTCAAAAACAGTCCCAGTAGGGAGAAAAATACAAAGCCGCATAATCTAAATCTTTTATTCTTTGTTTTCCTTTGAAGATCGGCCTGTTTTCTTTGCTTATTCCAACAATGTCTTTTATTATTATTATTATTATTTCCTCACTTTTTTTAGAGACAGAGAAGGAAAAACATCAACTTGTTTTTCCACTTATTTATGCATTCATTGGTTGTTTCTTATATGTGCCCTGACCGGGGATTAAATCCGAAACCTTGGCATATCAAGATGATGCTCTAACCAACTAAGCTACCCAACCAGAGCAAAGTTTTGCTTAGCTTCTGCTATTATAAGATATTGTAGTCAAACATGCTTTTGCTTTTGTTCGCCAGCTTTTGTGATTAATCATTTTGGGGACTACAGCACGTTGCTGCTCCCTTGCTGACAGCTCTTCCTGTCAAACGCTTGTTGTCCCTTCTCTCTCTGCTCATTTCCATAAGGACCTGGTGCCTCAGAACCCCAGGCTGCTTTCTAGAGAGGGGAGCTGGGAAGATGGAAAACTCCAGAAATCTGCCCAACCTCTGAGTGAACACAGGAAGTGGCTCAAAAACTAGGCCTCCTCGTAGGTCTTTCTCTCCACAGGTACACAGTGGCCGGACCTCCTTGACCTTTCCTTTTTGTTTTCTGCTTTGTTTCTGCAGGATGTGGAGCTCCTACAGGGCCCACCCCTAGACCAGATATTGCAAAGGCAACTGGACAGGTCCTGAGCTTCATTTGAACTCTGGGTTTGCTCAGTTGCAGCTGCATAGACCCTCTTCAGTAACAGACATGGCCTCTGGGCCAAATTGATTTGGTTATTAAGGAGACATTGTCAGTGATCACTCACCTCATCTTTGGTTCCCCCAAAAGAGGGTCTTGGCATAACTGATGTTTACCCAACTGACAGGGCCTTTCTGCATTTCAGCCATCCCAGCTTTTCTTGAAGATGGGGGTGGAGCTGCGTGCCTCCTGGATGAACAGTCAACAGTTAAACTGGTGCCAATTGCTCATCTACTGTGCAGTTTTGGGGGAGCAGCTGTGGGACTGAGGCTATGGGTTCATGTACACATTAACTGTGAGGAGTGTAGGGTACTACCAGCCCAGCTGGACTTTCCCCTGAGCTTCAGAACTTTCTAGCCAGCTGCCCACTCAACCCCAACACTTGGGTGTCCCTTTGGCCTCTCAAATGAAAGATCTCCACACCATTGCCCCCAAATCTCTGCTCCCCTGGAACCTTCTCCTTCCCCAGTAAATGGTAGCTCTGTTCTCTCAGTCACTCAGGCCTCAGGCGCTCATTTTTTTTTTTTTGCATCCACATCATCTGTTGGAAAATCCTATTGCTACCATCTTCCAAAGACAGTCACAATCCAGCCATTTCTCATTACCTTCATGCCACCACTTTGGGCCATGCCACCATCATCTCTCCCTGGCATGACTGCCAAGCACCCACCCACCTCAGGCTCTTTATAGTTCATTCTCTTATTCATTATTTTCCCACTCCCCACATTAGACTATAAATTCTATGAGGGCAGGTGTTTTTCCCATTTGATTTACTTATATCTCCAGCATCTAAAGCTGGGCCTAGAATATAGTAGATGCTCAATGAATATTAATAAATGAATGAATGCTTTGGGACCAGTCATTACCAGCTATCATTTATATCAATTTCTATAATTGTACAGGTGCTTAGATACACCTGTGGACAAGAAAGAGGTGGGACACAAAGGCCAGAACAAGTGGTGAATTCTACATGTGGGACAGAAAAATTCCTCTTCAGAGGGCAGACAAGTTGGGAGAGGAAGGCATTTGAGGCCAAATGCACAGAAGCAGGAAACTGCCTAGCACATTTGATGAATTGTAGATAGTACAGAGGGCAAAAGATAAATTTTTATATCTATTTTAAGAATGAGGATATGGAGACATGCAGTCATGCTACTAAGATGTGTCGGAGGTGGAACTCAGACCATGGCAGAGGGACCCACCAAAGGGTTTGTCAGGAAAGCGACAAAATCAGGTTTACATTCCATTCCATCAGCAGCGTGAAGAATAGATGAAGCAAAGTATCTTTTTATTTTTATTTTTTTAAAATATATTTTATTGATTTTTTACAGAGAGGAAGGGAGAGGGATAGAGAGTTAGAAACATTGATGCGAGAGAAACATCGATCAGCTGCCTCCTGCACACCCCCTACTGGGGATGTGCCCACAACCAAGGTACATGCCCTTGACCGGAATCGAACCTGGGACCTTTCAGTCCGCAGGCCAACGCTCTATCCACTGAGCCAAACTGGTTATGATGCAAAGTATCTTTTTAGCAAGGAGAGAATCCAGGGGAGAGAGGGAAGAGTCTGAAAGGGGAAGTAACGGGGTGGAGAGGAAAGAAGTCCCCTAGTAGACACTGGGTGTGAGTGGTTAGAAAAAAGAGGTGACTAGAGGAGTCCCAGGCTTCTGAATGGGGTAATAGGTAGATGGTGGAGCCATTCAGTAGGCTAAGAAATAAAGAACAATCTGAGGAAAGAGATAATGAGTTTGGTTTTTTAAAAAACTTTTTAAATATATAACCTACATACATTTATTTAAGTACAATAGACATATAAAGGAGTCCAGGTAAGTGTACAACTCAATGAATTTTTACCATGAGACACACCCAAGTAACTAGCACTCAGATCAAGAAACAGAACATTACCAGACACCCTTTCTGGGCTTCCTACATGCCACTCCCTACCCCAAGTGTGACCAGGACCCTATGTCTAGTGACATGGATTACTTTGGCCTGTTTTTGTGCATGCTAAATGGATTCATATGGTATGTTCACTTTAGCACCTGGCTTTACACTCAACATTGTGAGATGCAGCATATTGTGTGTAGATCATCCCTTTCATTGCAGTACAGTGTTCCACTGTGTGAATCTACCACAGGTATCCATTCTACTCTTGATGGGTATATAAGTGTTTCCAGTTTGGAGTTATTATAAATACTGCTGCTGTGAATAATCTAGTACATGTTTTTGCTTGTTGGAGAACATATATATGTATTTCTGGTGGGTAAATACTTGGGAGTGGAATTGCTGGTTCATAGGGCACATATATGACCAGCCTTGGTACAAATTACCAAGCCCTTTTTCAAAGAGGTTAGACCAACTTATACCCTGTTGGCACCATATGAGAGTTCAGGTTGCTCCATGACCTTGCCAACACTTGGTTGTAGCCAGTTCTACATAGGAAGAGAAATTTACATGGAGATGTCCAGTAAGCCATTCAATGCAAGTGTTGGAATCTTGGATTTAGCAACATTGATGGAGGCGGGGAGGAAGCAAAGCTCTCAAGAGAGACTGAGGAGGATTATTCAGAATGGTGCCAGAAGCTGTAGGACGATGGGAGGGACTGACAGCACCCAACATTGTACCACGAAGACATAAGCTCAGTGTTGAAAAGAGTCCATCGAATGTGAAAGCAAGAAGTCATTGGTGATTTTCTTTGCCAGCACAGGGCTTGGCCTCCTGCCAAGATGGTACTCCCTAACCTTCATTGCTACCTGAGAGGGCCAGTTCTGCCCATAGCAGGTAGGCCAAAGAGTCTCTAGGAATGAATAACGAGAGGACGAGGGCCCAGGAGAGATAGCAGTTTGGTGATGCAGGTAAGGGGTGGTCCTGAATCTGCCCAGGCTAAAAGATATGCCCCAGCTGGAGTGGCTCAGTGGTTGAGCATTGACCTACGAACCAGGAATTCACAGTTCAATTCCCGGTCAAGGCACATGCCCAGGTTATGGGCTCAAGCCCCAGTGTGGGGCGTGTGGAAGGCAGCTGATCAATGATTCTCTTTCATCATTGATGTTTCTTTCCCGTTCTCTCCCTCTCTCTTTCTCTCTGAAATCAATAAAAATATATTTTAAAAAAAGATATGCTCCTTTGACTCACACTGCAGCCCATGCATAACCTGGTAGACCATTCACCATGTGCATCATCCTGTAGGTGGTCTTCTCCTGGGTTCTCAAGCCCCTGTGGGCAGAGAGTGAGGCTTCCATTTTAGAAGGCACCTGGCACAGTGCCAGTCCCACAGTGGACACGCAAAAGGCGTTTGTGGAAAGGGTAAATATGTAGTATTTAAATAGAGGCACAACTTGAAGAGGAGTTTTATAATTGTGATGAAAAAGATGAGACCATTCCTTTACTCTGTAAACAATCTGAAAGCATTTGGGGGTAATCAGATCTGATTTTTAGATAGGAAAGTGGTTAAGGAGGGACTTTTATTTCCTGCTGTCTACACTCAGGTTTTGTTTGAGATTTATATATATAGGCATGTGTTGCTTTTATAATCAGAAAAGAAATGAAGGTGTTTGTTTTGTTGAAAATGAGAAGTGGCGCTTCGGCGCTTTAAACAAGTGCTGTATAATGGAATCTTCTGCGGCGATGGAAGTGCTTTGTACTTGTGCTGTCCAGCGCAGTAGCCACTAATGACACGTGGCCAGTCCGGTAAGCACTCGAAATGTGGCCAGTGTGACTGAGGAATTTAATTTTTAATTTTATTAATGTTAGTTAAGTTCAAGTCAAATAGCCACCAGAACCAATGGCTAGGGCAGTGATGGCGAACCTTTTGAGCTCGGCGTGTCAGCATTTTGAAAAACCCTAACTTAACTCTGGTGCCGTGTCACATATAGAAATTTTTGATATTTGCAACCATAGTAAAACAAAGACTTATATTTTTGATATTTATTTTTATATATTTAAATGCCATTTAACAAAGAAAAATCAACCAAAAAAAATGAATTCGCATGTCACCTCTGACATGCGTGTCATAGGTTCGCCATCACTGGGCTAGGGCATTGAATAGTACAGCTTTAAACAATCAGTTTAAGAAGGGGCTTTAACTTATATGTGACTTCATTTCACTTTTCCATGCAATGTATCATTTTGTTGAATTTCTTTTTTTTTTAACTTGATTTTTCCTCTCGTCCTCTTGCTCAGCCACGCTGGGATTATCATCTACTGAGGTATGTTACACTAAGAAGGCTGGGATTTACTGTTTTTGAGGCTTTTCCTAGCCAAAAATAATGCATAGAGGTATGAATTCTTTCAATGTACTTTTAAAGATTTTTTTTTCTGGTTATGGCAATAGCACATTTTATCTGAGCAAGTTCCATGTTTCATTGAGAGAATGCAAATAAACCATGTCTTAATTCAGATGGTGTAATTTTGAATCCAGTACCTTTTAAAATTGGATCCCCAAAACGGACATCCAGGGGATGTAAGGAGCCTGACCTTGGATTGGGTCACCCCAAACCCTTGAAGACAACTATAATGGGGTGAACGTTGCCCCTTACATGAGTGTGTCTGTGAGATTATTAACTGGTCACCAACAGTGCAGAAACTTGTTTATCTAGACCAGTGGTCGGCAAACTGCGGCTCGCGAGCCACATGCGGCTCTTTGGCCCCTTGAGTGAGGCTCTTCCTAAGCCTTAGGAGTACCCTAATTAAGTTAATAACAATGTACCTTCCTATATAGTTTAAGTTTAAAAAATTTGGCTCTCAAAAGAAATTTCAATCGTTGTACTGTTGATATTTGGCTCTGTTGACTAATGAGTTTGCCGACCACTGATCTAGACTCACAGATGAGTGGCAACTGTGTGCATTAAGGCTGGATGAATGGTTCAGTTGTGCTGTTGCAGTGTGAAAGCAGCTGTAGACAACAGTAATGATGAGCACGGTTTTTGAACACAAGCTTTTCCAGTAGTGCTGACCACAGTTACCTTTGACCCTGACTTTTCTGACACTCTGCCTCTCTGGCTTCCCACAGGATGAGGGCGAGGACCCCTGGTATCACAAAGTGTGCAAGTGTGATTGCCAAGGAGGTGCCAATACCTTGTGGTCTGCGGGCACCAACTCCTTAGACTGCATACCAGGTGAGTGAGTATCCCCTCTCCTTGGGGCACCAGACCGTTGGGTTGTCCTTGGGAACATCCTGTTTCTCCTTTCTTTCAACCCAGCTGAATTAAACCCCTGAATGCCACACTCTCAGTTTTCTCTAATTGGCCTCTGAGCTTCAAATGTCACATGGCCACTGATCCACTAAACCAGTGGTTCTCAACCTTCTGGCCCTTTAAATACAGTTCCTCATGTTGTGACCGAACCATAAAATTATTTTCGTTGCTACTTCATAACTGTAATATTGCTACTGTTATGAATCGTAATGTAAATATCTGATATGCAGGATGGTCTTAGGTGACCCCTGTGAAAGGGTCGTTTGACCACCAAAGGGGTCACGACCTACAGGTTGAGAACCACTGCACTAAACTGATCTGATGTCCTTCTTAAAGATGGAACCCTTTGAAAGAGATTAATGGATAATTAATTGAAATTAAATTAATGGTAGGTGGCAGGGAGTTTTAAGAACAGCTTAGGCTTTTGAGCCAGAAAGATTAGAGTTGGAGTCCTGGCTGTGTCACTTATTAACTCTGGGACTCCCACTTTGCCCTATTTCTATCAAGCGGAGGCAACACTTTTATAGGAGAAAAATATGTTTCATCTTCCCCTGTTGTTAGTGGGAGTGGGATTCTTGGGGTACCTCTGGAAGGAGCATTTCTAGAGGGCCCCACGGGAGGATGAGATATGGTAGAAAACTTTATTTCCATGGAATTATACCCCTTTCCAAAGTCCAATTTCCCTTAGTCCAGTCATAGAAGAAGTTTAGCTGGGGTTTCAGTAGAGCAAAAATCAGAGCCAGTGTCCAGAATTTCCTTTCCACGTTGGAGCAGAGTCCAGTTCAGTAATGGACTTACAATCCATTAGTCCATTTTGTGTGGGGTCCCATGGTTGTGGGCCATGTGGGCAAATGCAGGGAAGCAGGAGCAAAAGAGCCTCACAAGCCCAGAGTCACAGGAATCCCAAGAGAGCCAAGAGGGGGAACTTATTTGTTTAGGAGATTATGTATCCCAAATCTTCATGCCCTTGCAGTAGCCACACCCATTCTGGCTGACCAACTCTATCCCCAGGTGTGATTGACAGCAAGCACCTTCACTAGGCCCTCCAACTTTAGTGGGCATGCATCTATCTTCTCTTTGTTGGATCCTTGGGGAGTGTAAACTTGCAGCTTCCTGGTGAAGCTGCCCAAATGACATGCCTATAATATCTGGCCTTCCCTTTATTCCTTTCCTATCTATACTAATAAAAGGGTAATGTGCTAATTAGACCAGATGGACCATGCATCTTCCGGACATCCTTCCAGACAAAGCCATGGCGGCTGCGAGGGCTGAGGAGGGCCTGCAGCCAGCAATGGCGGCAGCAGCAGGGTGATGGGGGCAGCACCTTCCCCTGATCAGCCCAGTCACCTCCTGCAGAGGGAGGCCAGAGGCAGCAGCAGCGGCGGGGTGATGGGGGTAGCGCCTTCACCTGATCGGCTTGGTTGCCTCCCACAGAGGGAGCAGGCCTAAGCCATCAGTAGGACATTCCCTGAAGGCTCCTGGACTGTGAGAAGAGGCAGGCCGGGCTGAGGGAACCCCCCCCCAGTGCATGAATTTTCGTGCACCAGGCCTCTAATCCTATATAACAAAAGGCTAATATGCAAATTGACCAAACAGCAGAACGATCGGTTGCTATGATGCACATTGACCACCAGGGGGCAGACGCTCAATGCAGAAGCTGTCCCTTGGTGGTTAGTGCGCTCCCATAGGGGGAGCACCTCTCAGCCAGAAGCCGGGCTCACAGCTGGTGAATGCAGCAGCGGTGTCTGGAGCCTCTCTCGCCTCTGTGGCAGTGCTAAAAACCTCTCAGGGGGTCCCAGATTGTGAGAGGGCACAGGCCGGGCTGAGGGACCCCCCACCCCCTCAGTGCACGAATGTCATGCACTGGGCCTCCAGTTATTAATAACTAGTTAATTACAATGGTATCAATGCTACTGTGCCTAGATAGCCATTGCTGACCAAACAGCAATGTACTTCCCCACATTCCAGCTCCCCCACCCCCTCCCCACAATCAGTGCCTTCATATTAGCACTTCCCGCCCAAGTGAGCAGTGTCCTTCCAAAATGAGGCATTTAAGGGTCGCTGGTCCTCAACTCTCCAGCTCTCCATCTTCCTGCTTGAGAAAATGGCTTGTCCCTCAGCCTGGGTGCCCAGGAAATTCTGTGGAGCAGAACCCCTGCCCACCCACAATGACTCAGTCACCTGAGTGAAAAATAAATCTTTGTTGTATTAACCCTCTGAAATTTCTGGACGGTTTGTTTTGCAGCATAACATGACCTTTCCTGACTAATGTGACTGCCTACCTTCCTCTTAGGCAGGGGCCAGCAAACTTTGTCTATAAAGGACCAGACAATAAGTATTTACGGCTTTGTGGGTCGTCGTGCCTTCTCAACTCCTCAATTCTGCCATTGTTGCTCACAAAGCATCCATAGACAACATGTAAATGCATGTGCATGGCTGTGTGCCAATAAAACTTTATTTACAAAACATGCAGTGCACAATATTTGGCCAAAGGTCCATAGTTTGTGGGCCCCTGCTCCAAGAAGTTGTTATGAGGAATAACTCGGATGAGGCATTACAGCACTTTATGCTGTACTTGGCAAATTGGAGCTCCTTTTCTTCCTGCCTTCTAAGAGCTCACACTCTGGCTTTCAGAGGCTGAGGTGGCCCGCAAATATTTGCAATGCTCAGTCCTTTCCAGGCTCAGAGCCTCTTTGGAATGAAACTGTCCTTGCCACCCCTCTCCAGGGTTACAGAGCGCCTGTAACGTCATCCACTTTACATAATCGCCTAATAATAGCTCCGGGAGAGACAGGTTTGTGTGTGTGCCTGTGAGCTTCTCTTCATTATTTCATTAAATTTGCATTAAAATAGCAAATTGTGGGGGAGAGAAGGAAGGAGTCTACAATGGCTTTTACTGCCTCCGTTTTCCTATTTACTAAGTCTTAAAAGGGAACAGTGGGGTCCCTATAGTGAGGAAAGCAGTATGTGCTGTTTAGCTCAGTGGGCTTCTCCCATTGGACCAGAGCTCCTGCAGCCATTATGTGTTGGTATGATCTGCCCAGTCAATACTGATGCACCCTCATTAATAATCCGCCCCCTTTTATCATGTGCCTATTATGTGCCAGATACTGATGGGGAGACAAAAATGAAGGCATTGTCTCCATCCTGGAGGAGTTTACCATTTGTGAAAACAAATGTTCTCTTCACTAGAGACAGGAGGCTACTGGAATTCCATTCCGAGGAAGTTCTTTCTAAGAAGAAATTGAAAAGAGATTATTTATGCAGGTTGGATTCATTGACCTAATCAACTGTGAAGCTGAGGAGGGCCTTGTGTTTGAGGAATGTGAAGACAACCGGTCCCTAAAGCTATCTCCCCTACACAGTCATGAACTGGAAGTTCTGAAATCAGAAATTCTTTAGCTTACCTATTCTTTCCCCGCTGTTTTTGTTTGTTTTCTTTTGGTTTTTATAACAACACAGATATTTCCAAGAAAGAAAACACACAACCTTGGTGTTAAATGCTTGATTCATTGGTGTTAATTAGCTTTTCCATGAAAGTCATGTTTCAGGGCAGCAGGACTACAAGCTTCCAGAAGTCAGTTGCCCATCAGTGCCTCAGATCCTTATTAGAACTTCGGTAATGATGTTGGAGTCTCTGGCCTCTATGATTCAAGGCTTTCTGCACACTCCAATTTAGGGAGGAAGAAGAGCCTATAAAGCACAGGAGGACAGGAATGTCATTCATAGCTGCCAAAATGGAGCTCCCAGATGCACACTGGTTCTTACTGCCCAGGGGCCCCACCCATAGAGCAGAAGGCTAGGTGCATTGTGGCCTCCTAATCTTCATCTTAACACTATTAAAGATACTCAAAGGTCTGTCTTTTCCACCATTGAGTCAAGATTACCTGGGCACTCTGAGATGCAGGAATAGCGTAGGGAAGGTGTCAAAGTATAAGAAATCCAATGACTCAATGCTTTACATGTATTCCAGATTCTATATTTCTATATTATATTCAAATTTATATTCTATTCTTCTGTAAATATTCTTTTATATTCTACTACATTGTCAGAAATATTCAAATCTAATACCCATGCATAATAATATTCACATCTTTCTTGACAAGAATGTCCCTCAGCTCTCTTTGTGTCCCTTTAGGTGAACATCTTTTATAAGCATGTCTGGCCTGAATGCCTACAGATTGAGAAATTATCTACTCAATAAGAAAAGCTAGTATGCTACATATCCATAGTCTGGATTAGCAGCACAATGTGACTATGCCTTTATCCATCTAAGTATCACATCAGTGCTCATAAGAGCCATTTGTGCCACAAACGATTCGGGTTTCTCCTTAAGAGTAAAATTAGTATAGACATAGGCCACTGGGACTTCTGGGTCAGTTAATTTCTACTTTCTCCCTGAGCTCACTGCTTCCTGTTTCTGCAATTTTCTCTGCTTATTCCCAGTGGCCACCCAAGAGGGGGATGATGATGTTTGTTCATCCATCCATCCTTCATCCATCCATCTGATCAATATCTATGCAGTACCTACATGTGCAGGCATTCTGCAGGGCTCAGAGGACAGAATGGTGAGAAAGACCAACTGGGCTGCTGACGATTAAATAATCACAGGAAGAGGGACAAGTGACAGGTGTAGAGTGCCTGGGAGTACCTAGAATCCTTTACCTACCTCATGGTGGGCAGAGATCTGAAGGATGAGTAGAGGTGAAGGGGGAAAAAGAGGGTAGGAATGTCATAGGCAGAGGGAACAGCCTCAAAGGAAGGCCTTCAGGCCTGCAGGAGGACCTGAAGGCAGCTCAGCCAGGACTATGGAAGGAGGAGGAGGAGGGCAAAGGAGGAGTCAGGAAAAATAATAAAGAAACTGTACTACAGTTCACTCCACAGCACAAAGAGCACAAGGAATGTTACATTTTCTATTTTACCAAGTTCAGATAATCCTAGTTTGAGTCCCCTCTTGTCATGGCCTGCGAAGAATCTAAAGAAAGGATTCTAGAAGGTCCTTTCTCTCCCCTTTGGACTACATGAACCCATACCACGGGCTTGCAAGGGCTGCCTGGGTCCAGGCTAAGTAGTAGGCTCTCTGCCCGGCCCACAGCCCCACTCCAAGGTCAACAGCTTCCCCTCTGAACCAAACTCAGTCCTGGGGACCTTTCCAAGTTTCCTGAAGCTGTCCAGAGCTCAGGGCTCCCAGGCCCCATCCCTGGTCCAGCCTCATCAGAGGCAGCATTTCCAGGCTAAGCTCAGGCCCTTACCATGAGCCCCCACGACCTGACCTAACTTAGCAAGAATCAAAGCCCAGAGCTCCTGGCCATTTCCTCCTCTGGGAAAATCAGCTGATTCCTTTTGAGGCCTAGACCTTCCAAATCTATAAGCCTGGGAGATGCTATGTTGCCAACAGGCTTCTTTCTCAAGTCACACACACACACACACACACACACACACACACACACACACACACACAGAGAGAGAGAGAGAGAGAGAGAGAGAGAGAGAGAGAGAGAGAGAGATGTGCACATTGCTTATTCCATCCTGAAGCTGGCCTCTTTCTTAGAGATGATGGGAGCAGGACAGTGTGGAATAGGGGGCTGTTAGATTTCTTCCCTAGAGACTCTTCATCAGAAAAACAAACACGCCAAACTCAAGAAGACATGACTATATTCTCACAATTTCATCCCATCCTACCAATATGAGCTGCTGCTTTTTGGCCAGGCACTATGGGCTTTACACTTTACAAACATTATTTCACATAATCCCACAGCAACTTTGTGGAGGCTGGTTCTACTGTTGTGTTCCTTTCATAGACAAGGAAACTGAAGCAGAGACATTAGCAGCTTGCCTAAACTCACAGAGGGAGAGTAGAATTCAATTCCAGGTTGCACTGGCTCTAAACTGGCAATCTTGACCTTGGCTGCCCATTACAATGACCTGCACTTTTACCCCATGCCCAGGTCCTGCCCCAGACCAATGACATCAGACTCTCTGGGGGTCTGGCCCAAACACCAGCACTTCTGCAACTCCCCAGGTGAATCACAGGCTGAGACCCATCAGAGAGTCTCTGCTCTGTGCCCTGGGCCAAACCACCCAGTTTCTGGGTTAGCAGCTGAGTAGTTGGAGGCATCAAAGGCTGAGACAGGAGCACTGGACAGCAGCAGGCTTGGGGCTTGCATGCTGAAGGGCTCAGTTTGGGCTATATGGATATGAAGTATCTTTGGGTCACACAGATGGAACTATTCACCTGGAAAATATTCATAGGGCCTGGGAGTCAGGCTTTGGCTCCCAGATGCCTGCTGAAACCATGGGAATGGTGAAATCATTGCTCCCCCTGGAGAATGTGGGCAAGATCCATGTCTGGACAAGTCTTCACAGGCCTCCAAGGCCACTGCCTCTGGCCAGGTCCCTGCATGTCTACAGCCCACACTCTTAACTGTTAGATGGGGAATTGGGAAGAAATGGCAAAAGATATGAGGGGAAACAGAGAAAGATAAAAATGCTAAGAATAAAGTTCTTGGAGAGGTGGCTATGGTTTTTCCTTCCCCTCTGCTCCCTCCCTCCAAGTTGGTGGCCCTGGAGTAAGAAAAGGGAGGTTTCTTCTGGATACAGGGGAGTTAGAGATATCCACAGTTAGAATTTAAGTAACCACAAAGGCCCAACTGAAAGCCAGCTTTCTAACACTGGAGCCTTGTCCCTCTATCTGGTGGCCCAAGTTTGTCTTCCTGGTTGGAGGCGGGTGGAGGAGGTGGAGGAGCCCTCAAGGCCATGGGCACTAGGCCCATGAATCCACCAGCCAACAAAATGCCTTCTATGGTAGGCTAAGGCTTCCACAGTGCACTTTGATAGTGTGCTTGTTAAAAATTGGCCACTCTGGGAGTGAAATCCTGGAAACTGCATTCTTAAGAAGATCCCTTGATGATTTGGACACACAAGGCATGAGCGTGTAGCCCATAAAGTGTTCCTGTTCCCTCTCCCAGGAATTGACATTTTAATAGGCCCCTGAAGCCTTGGGTACTTGATCAACTACAAATACTATACCTTCACCCCCAGCCCCACTGAGCTGCAGCTACTGGTGGGAGTTGGACTTATTTTTTGGTGCATTGGGTAGAAAGGCTCTTACCCCCATCCCCCACCCCCAGGGGCTTAAAGCTGTTCTGTTGTCTACAGCCTCTGGAGGCAGGGCTGAAGATATTCTGGAGCCTCAGGATGGCAATCAAGCTTTTTCATGCTTCATTCAGTTTCACTGACTTCTGAAAATTATTCTCTAGAAAGAACTCAGCTCTCATTTACTATGTAAGATGATGATGCCCCAGGAAATATATTCAGCTCTTCAATATGAACCCAAACTTACACATGGAAAAATAATTTGATTTACCTTACTGAAGTTTATCACTCACAATCAGAAAACTAGGAGAATGTATTTGCATAAGCTTATTTATTTCCTACTAGTGACCTGGTACATGGATTCGTGCACATTGAAAGGAAATTAATTAGAAGGTGGCCTGCTGGGCAGGACTGGGCAAGATGGGCTGGACATGCCCTGGAGCCAACCTCCCACTGGAGCCAGCCTCCCGTGGTCCCTCCCTGGTCTGCCGCACCTGGGGTGGCACCGGGGCTCAAAGGGCATCTGCAGAGTGAGTGGGGTCCCTCCAGCAGTTGGGGTCCCTTGGCCTGGCCTGTGAGGATCAGGCCAAAACTGGCTCTCCGACATCCCCTGAAGGGTCCGGGAGTGTGAGAGGGCACTCTGCAAAGTTGCTGTTGTAGAGGGTGTGGAACGCAAATGCAAGTGTGCAGTAATCCAGATTTGGGGCTGATAGCACCCCAGCAACAACATAACCCATGGTCAAAGGTGGAATCGCACAGCCCTGCAAGGAATTGGGCTCCCTTCTCTCTGGTTCTGGGGTGCATCACCCAAGAACCGCCACTGTCAAGTCACTGCAGCTTGGCAGCTCTTGCATTGAGCATCTGCCCCCTGGTGGTCAGTGTGCATCATACCTACCAGCTGGTCAGGTGGTTGCTTAGCCTTTTATATATATAGATAGGAATTCGGTAGAAACTGGGTTTGGTTATAAATAAGAGGCCCACTAAATAGTGGGTTATTGAATTAGCTTTGTTTTGACTGACATGGTAAAAAGACTAGGGGTAGGGATTTGCTTAAGGATAACAGGGCTGAGGTCTCTGCCATTCTCTTGGACTTACCCCATGGTGCAAGATGGCTACTGTTGCACCAGCCATTAAGTCTTGCTTCTAGGCACCAGTTAGAAAGAAGGGGCAAGCAAAACCTTACCAGAAATCCCCAGCAAACATCCTTTTATATCTCAATGGTCAGAAATTGTATCACATGACTTCTAACTGCAAGAAAGGCTGAGAAAGATTATTTTTGTAGCTGGCTACATTGCTGTCCCCAACAAAATTAAGGTTCTTTAGTGAAAAAGAAGGGGAGAATGGATACTTGGATGGCAATTGGCAATCTCTGACCAGGTAAACCAACACTAAATGTGAGAGGAAAATACATGAGAAACAGCAGATAATTAACATATAAGAACGTGCTTTGGCTATTCTTATTTGAGAAAAGCAGTTCCTTCCTACTGTTCTTTATGTGAAATTCACTCAAGCACATTTCACCTTTTTTCCCTCCATTAGACTAGTGAGACAACTGCAATTTACAAGGGGGAACTCAGTCTCAATATATAATTGCCTTCCTGCCTCTCACCATTGTTTTTTTCCTTATAATGGCCATCATATGCTGCCCAAGGATAATTAGGGACCCTGATGTCATCAGACAGGATGGCTGATGTATTAATGAGGAAAATAAAGAGTATGGCATTTAAGTATGACATTTCGCTGCAAACCTCTTGGTTTTTAGGTCTGTATGTTTGTGAAGGAGGTGAAGTATTTCTCAAAACTACTCCCAACCACTGCCATGCTTTTACGAATGTCCTGAATCTCTATAGCAATTCCTTTACTTCATCTTCAGATGGGATGGTCTGATTTGTCATTTCGGTCTGTTTGTTGAGTATTGTGATGCAATCTGAATGTTTTGATGGGCATTGTTTTTCCTTTCCCAGAATGCCCCTATCATAAACCCCTGGGTTTCGAGTCAGGAGAGGTTACACCAGACCAGATCACCTGCTCCAACCCGGAGCAGTACATGGGCTGGTATTCGTCGTGGACTGCCAACAAGGCCCGGCTCAACAGTCAAGGTTTTGGGTAAGCAGGGCTGGCAGCTCAACTGATTTTTTATGTGATTTGAAAAAGTAGGTCTCTGTAATAAATGAGTGAAACAAAATGCATTTAGTTATTCAACAAACATTGATTGAATGCCACAGACTGTGGATAGAGCACTGAACAAGGTGGATGAGGTCCTGGCCTTTAAGAAGCACACAGTTTAGAGGGGGAGAGGGATTCTAAGCACATAATCACACAAGTGATCACTTAGGAAGTGTGATGAGTGCTGTGGAGGAGACAGAAGAGAAACACCTGGTCCATTTGAAGCCCTAGGGAAGAGCTTTCTAAGGAAAATATATTTAACCTGTGACTTATAGTTGGCCAGGTGAGGGGGTGGGCACAGGATACAGCAGGTATAAAGGCCATCAGTAAAGACCACTTAAGGGCATGGATAGGGACTGCAAAGAAGGCCAGCAAGGTTAGAGCACAGGCAAGGCAAAGTTGGAGAGGCAGACAGAAATCAGATCACGCAGGTCCTTTTAAATCATGCTAAAGAGTGTGGTCCTCACTTTAGGGATAATGGGAGGATCCTGAATGTGCATTAGTTAGAATGCAGGTTTGTGCTGCTGTAACAAAGAACCCCAAAGTACAGAGACTTAGTGTAGAGGTGTGTCTCCTGCTCATCTAAAAGTTTCATTAGGCGGTCTAAGGTTCTTATGGCATCTGGGTGCTATCAGGGGTCCAGATTCTTTCTACCTTGTTGTTCTGTCATCCTTAACATGAAGCTTCCCATCTTGGAAGCTAGCTCCTCTAGCTCCCACTGTCACATCCACATTCTAGTCAATAGAGAGAAAAGGAGAGCAGAGCACACACACTTTTCCTTTAAGGATTCAGACAACCCTATTGGCCACTTCTGCCCATATCCCATTGACCAAAATTTAGTCTGATGGCCCCACCTAGCTTCAAGAAATACTAAGAAATGTGATCTTTGTTTGGTGGCCATTTGCCCAGATAAAATTCAGGGGTTCTATTACCAAAGGGAGAGGGGAAGAGGCTATTGGGAGACAATTAGCAGACTCAGAGAAATTTGAAGTTGGGGAGTATCACAATCAGATTTGTGTTAAGAAAAAAAAATCTTCTGCCTGGCCAGTGTGGCTCAATGGTTGAGCATCGAACTATGAACCAGGAGGTCATGGTTCGATTCTCGGTCAGGGCACATGCCTGGGCTGCAGGCTTGATCTCCAGTGTGGGGCGTGTGGGAGGTGGCTGATCAATGGTTCTCTCTCATCATTGATGTTTCTATCTCTCCATCTCCCTTCCTCTCTGAAATAAAAATATATTTTAAAAAAGAAAATAAAAAAAATCTTCTGGCTCCTGTAGGGAGAGCTGTGTAGTTTGGGGACAAGGGTAATCCAGGGAGACTAATGAAGCTATGGTGGCAGTCCAGGCCACAATTGAGGGCTAGTGTGGTGGCAGTGAAATGGAGAGAAGTATATGACTGACAAACACTTGGAGATGGAGCCGATAGATGGATTGGCTGTTTGAGGTGACAGAAAGGAAGGGGTCAAGGATGGCTCTCAGGTTGCTGGCATGAAGACCTGGAAAGACAGGGGTTGCATTCAGAGAGATGTGTAGCACTGAAGGAGGGGTTCGGGTGGGGATAATTCATAACTCACTTTTGGACTTGTTTCATTTGAGATGCTCTGGCATCCGGGAGAGGTTGACTAGCTAGCAATTGGTTCTCAGGATTTGGAATTTAGAAAAGGTTTGGGGTGGAAGTAGAAAGTCAGAGCCACCTGAGGAGCAAGTCTGGAATTAGAAGAGAAAGCAACCAAGGACTGAGTTCTGAGAAGCTAATTAATACGCAATAAAAAATGGGGGAGCTATAGGTTTCCACAATTTATGAGGGATAAAGCTAAAAAAACAAATCAGTTCCTCAAGGTTGGTTAGCTTGTAACTGTCAAAAGCCCTCCCAAAGCCACTCATCTCACTGTTCTGCACATCATAGACACTCCCTAAAAGCCACGCATGACAGCACACGAAGGAGATGCAGATATGTATGAAGGGAGTGATGAGTGGTATTAAAGAAAAACAAAAGATTCATGGTGAAAGAAACATCGGGAGAGACTAATGAAAAGGGAAGAGGGCTGATGGGTGCAATAACCATGCATTGAAGAAAGACATGCTCAACCACGCCCCAAAGATAATTTCAGCTCCATTTGAAGGCATTTCTTTGACAAATTAGTTGAATCTGACAATTTTTACTTGGGTGGTAGAGGTGCAAGGAGAAAGAGGATGTCACAGAGGCTGGGCACGTCTTAGAGACAAGCCTCTGGGTGCTTCACAGATTGTAGCTCAACCCAAGCTTAGCAGGAGAGGGGGCTCTTCAGGCATCTCCTCAAAAGTCAATGTTTCCAGGCTCTTTGGAGGCACTCACAGGGAAAGCTCCTGCTGATTCTGTGTGTCCCTGGCAGGTGTGCCTGGCTCTCCAAGTTCCAGGACAGCAGCCAGTGGTTACAGATAGATCTGAAGGAGGTCAAGGTGATTTCAGGGATCCTCACCCAGGGTCGCTGTGACATCGATGAGTGGATGACCAAATACAGTGTGCAGTACAGGACCGATGAGAGCCTGAACTGGATTTACTATAAGGACCAGACCGGAAACAACCGGGTAAGTCAGGCCTACCCCAGATCACCTTAGCGCACACTCTCTGGGACTCTCTTCTTTGCTGTCTTCCTGTGTTCCCGTCGCCGCCCTCTGTCAGAGCACTGACCCCAAGGCAGGTGTCTTTCTTGTTATAACCCTGGTGCCTAGTAGATTGTCTGCAAATTAGTGTCACTCTTGCATGCAGAAGAAATCTTTGAATTCTCATACCATCATATAGTTGCTTGAATAATCAAAGCCAACTATCTGGGCTATTCCAAACTCATTGGATTGTTTAACACTTTGCTGCATAGGTCTGACATGATCCATTACTGATGCAGGTAGGTCCTGTTCCATTGATGTAGATATGGCTCCTCCTTACTACTGATTGAGACCTACAGCTGGGAAGCTCTGGACAACCCAGCAAGTTAGCCACTAAACTACAGTAATGTTTAAAACGACTCCAGCTATGCAGACAAAGAGGCCCTTAAACTTCTATATGCCACTAACCACTGAGCACCAAGACCCAACTCTTGTTCATCATAGACTGAACACAAGTCTATCTATCTACCTATCTATCTCTACCTATATCTATCTATCTATCTATCTATCTATAATGTATATTTATGAGAAACTAAAAATTTACTAGCTATTTGGAAATACTAACTGCCCTTTTGCCTGTGAGGACTTCTCCCAGTTAATTTGGACATTTAACCACATTAAATAGACATGTGCAGCTGAAATCAGAAGGCTTTGTACTCTCTGATGCCAATTTGTATAGCAAGAACATTCATGGGTTGAGATTTTAAGGAGTTTGAACATAATAGGTAAAACCAGCTTGATACTTGGACATTTTGTTCCAATTTTGTTCTTATTGGCTTTTCAAAAAGATTTGGGAATTCTTTTCAAGCACTGTGCTTCTGAAGGCCTTGAGGTTCTTTGCAAAGTGCCCGTTGGGTACTTGTGCAATCTGGAAGAGCCTGTTCCATCCTCCCTCTGCACCTGGCTGCTGCCTTGAATAGGTTCAAGGGCAAATAGGGTAGATAAGGGGATGTGGGGCATTATTATTGGGAAGAAGGGTAAGATAATGCATATGAGGTCCTTCTTGTTTTGTGGATGGATGAGGTCAATTTTTTTCTGAAGATAACACCAGAAGGGAATGAAATGTTCTGGTGACATCGGGCAGAACACTATGACTCTGGAAAGATTGAAAAGAATAATTTCTTTGGAAATACAGCCAAACATCCACTGCACCTTTTATGCTTCACCCACCGCATCATGCCATATTATATCCTGAAAACCACAAAACAAACCCTTTATCTCTATTCTCTGGGCACTGCCCTCCTCCTTGCAAATCTTCCTTCTAGTTTGTTTTTTTCTTTTAAAAAAACATTCCCAAGTGTAGAAAGTCCTTGCTATTTGTATCGATGTAGAGACACACCATTAAGCTTTAGCTCATGACTCACGACTGCAGAGCCAGCTCACAAGCTTTTACTTGAGTCCCACTTTGGATACCTTTGGAACATGGGAACATTCCTCTTGTGTGATGTGGGCCTTTTCAAAATTCCTGTCAAAATGCAAAGAATTAAAACGCAAAATCAAGAGGCAATTTTTAAAATAAGCGCCATCCAAACGAACTCTGTGAGATGATGGAAATGTTAATATCTGCACTGTCCAATATGACCTCCACTAACCATATCAGCTATTGAGCACTTGAGTTGCGCCTGGGTGCTATGATCGACGAAGTGAATTGCTATCTAATTTGAAGTCCTTTAAATTTAAAGAGCCACATGTAGCTACTGGCTACCATACTGGACAGTGCAGTTCTAGATGTCTCCAGACTCAGAGAGGTCTGGAGCGAATAGGTGCTAACAACCAGTCAAGATCAGATTTTGTGGGGCATCTGCAAATTCTCTGTACTTTCAGCACTTTCTGAGACTTTCCAGTTACAAATTGGGGCCAGCTCCAGACAGGAATCAGTCTTCCTTTTCCCTCCCTGGCTGTGATGGAGACAGGATTTCACCCCTTTCTTTAGGTCTTCTATGGAAACTCGGACAGAACTTCCACAGTCCAGAACCTGCTGCGGCCGCCCATCATTTCCCGCTTCATCCGGCTGATCCCGCTGGGCTGGCACGTCCGCATTGCCATCCGGATGGAGCTGCTGGAATGTGCCAGCAAGTGTGCCTGACACCTGCGAGCCGGGCGCCTGCAGGGTTGGGGGGTGCAGAGTGGCCCACGGAGACCCTGACACACCCCTGTGACAAGCAAGGTGGCATTTTACAAGTTCTTTTCAATGCAGAGAATGTTTCTTTCTTTCCACTTTTTAAGATATAGTTTCCAATTTAAGTGAGAAAAAAAAGGAAAGAAAAATAAACATTCCCCACTCAGGGCCAAAGAAAATAAGAACAAAGAAAATGTCTCTAGAAACAATTTTCATACAAGAGCTTAAGTAGCAGGGGTAATTGGCTGCTATTTTTTTGTTTTGTTTTGTCACAGCAACACTGTGAAAGGTGGAGTCCCAAGGGAACACAAAGCAGCCCTGATCATTTGAAATTTCTTTTGCTTTATTCAAAACAGGAACATAATGTTTCATAAAGCCTGGCTTTGAATGCAAAGGAGGAGCAAGTGTGAGCTTTCTCTTAAGTTTTGATTAAATCGTGACCATTGAGGACTATAGAGCACCAGGGACACAGAGTGAAAGATTTCAGGGTGACTGGGCGGTGAGATGAGTCCAGTGGGTGTGAGCCTGTGCCCCAGTTTCCTGAGAGCCATACACGACCAAAGGCCGCAGGCAGAAGGGCGTCAGCTGCTGAGCTTTTACCCCCATGTTCACCGGGATTGGGGGGTTCCAGAGCTCCCATTACATACAGCCCATTCAGGCTGCACATGTAAGTAGCAGTTTCATTATTCAGTGGGGCCTTGACTTATGAGTGTCCCGACTAACAAGTTTTTTGAGATACCAGCTGTCTCTCGGCCGATTTTTTGCATTGAGTTGATAGAGTAATTTGAGTTAACGAGCTCCTTAACGAGCTCGGTCTCCGAACGAATTAAACTCGTAAGTCAAGGCCCCACTGTATTTAGGAACGCCAAATGACCAGAACATACCAGCATTTCCCTTTATCTAGGGCTACTGTTTTCAACAAGCTTAACACTTTGAAAACAGTTGGCCCAGGAGCTATCACTGGCTACGTGGAGGAGGCCCATTAGCTGAGCCCATTACCTTTGTAGGAAGCAGTCAGAACCTATGTCCTAAGAAGAGAGATGTGACTACACCCCTGGTGAGCCCACCTTCCAACTTCTGACACCTTGCCTTGCAACACACAAACCTGCCTGTTCCTGACTGCAACCTCCTTGGGAAGGAATGGGTGTGGCCTTCTCCTTCTGGAGAAGCTCCTTAAGCAGGGAGTTTGGGGAAAGACAGTCTAAGACTCCCTTGTCATTTATAGCTCAGTCTGAGTTTTTGGGTTCTTCCCTGGGAAAGGCTAATGACATGGCAGGTGGGCAGGAGAGGATTTGAAAGGAGGAGATGAGAGGGGGTGGAATCAGAGAATGGGGCCCTTCAACAAGACTGGGGAACCTGACTATCCTGGCCCTGATGCAGTACACCCTTTGCTAGCAGCTCATTTCTCCAAGTTACTGTTTTCAAACACCATGCTGAGTGACTGGACTCACACTAACATTATCCTAGACACCACATTCACCTTCTCTGTGAGTGAGCAGCCTCTAAAAATCTTCAATCTCTTCCCTGGTGTCATTGGGCTTAGAGGAGTTTCATATTTAACACAGCCTCTTTCTTCTCCTCATGCTGTATATTTGAACCTGGAAAAACCCTCTTCCCTGCTCTATCTGCTCTCAAATCAATTCACGGTGGGGAAAAATCCTTCTCTGGTCTTAGAACACACAAATAAATGCATTTTGAACAGAACACCTGATTGGATATCCTAACTGGGAAAGTTGAATGAACTTTTATCATGACATGCACTGTCAGAGAAAAGTCTAAGTTCAGGCCCTTTACAACTGGCACTCTGGACCCAGGAGGTAAGTCGAGTCAAGATGAAAAAAGAATGAAATGGTGTGAGGCAGGAATAAAGGTTCTCCAAATGTTCATGTTGAATATTTTTGTTTGGTAATATCTTTATTGAGATAAAGTTCACACACCATACAAATTTCACCCATTTAAAGTGTACAATTCAGTGACTTTTAGTATAGAGTTGAGCAATCATTATCACAATCAATTAAAAAAAATCATCACCCCAAAAAGAAACCCCACACCCATTAGCTATCACCCCACTAACCCACTTGCCCACTCCAGTCACAGGCAACCACTGATCTATTTCTGTCTCTATAGCCAATTCTGGACATTTCTTAGAAATTGAATCTTACACAATATGTGGTCTTTTCTGTCTGGATTCTTTCGCTTAGTGGTGTTTTCAAGGTTCGTTCATGTTGTAGCATATATCATATTTCATTCCTTTTTATGGCAGAATATCATTCCACTATAGAGGTAGACCACATTATATTATCTATTCATTTGTTGATGGACATTTGGATTATTTCCACGTTTTTTGGCTATTTACGAATAATGTTGCTACAATTGTGTACAAGTTTTTGTGTAGTCATGTTTTCATTTATCTTGGGTATATATACGTAGCAGGGGAACTGCTGGGTCATATGATAACCCTGTTTAAACTTCTGAGTAACCATCAGACGATTTTCCAAAGTGGTTATACCATTTTATACTCACACTAGCAGTCTATTAGGGTTCTAATTTCTCTACACTTGTTATTATCTGTCTTTTGGATTATAGCCACCCTGGGGAGTATGAAGTAGTATCTCATTGTGGTTTTGATTTGCATTTCCCCATGACTTATGATGCTAAGCATCTTTTCATGTGTTTACTGGCCCTTGGTACACTTCATTGGAAACATGTCAATTAAGATTCTTCGTCCATTTTAAATTCAGCTGTCTTTTTGAATTGTAAGAGTTTTAAAATTTATTTTGGATACAATTCCCTTATTAGACATATGATCTGAAAATGTTTTCTCATATTCTGTGGATTGGCCTTTTATTTTCTTGATGGAGTCCTTTGAAACACACATTTTAAAATTTTGATGAAATCCAATTTATTTTTCTCTTTAGTTGCTTGTGCTTTGGAGTTTTATCTGGGAAACTATTGCCAACTCCATATCATAAAGATTTACTATGATTCCTTCCAGGAGTTTTATAGTTTTACCTCTTACATTTAGATCTTTGATCCATTTTGAGTTAATTTTTATATATGGTATGAAATAGAGGTCCAACTTCATTGTTTGCATCCTTATGCCAGCACCACACTGTTTTGATTATTGTAGCCCTTGTAGTAAGTTTTGAAATTAGACCATGTGAGTCCTCCAACTTTGTTCTTCTTCAAGATTGTTTTGATTATTCTAAGTCCCTTGAATTTCCATATCAATTTTAGCATCAACTTGTTTTCTACAAAGAAGTCAGCTGAGATTTCACAAGGGAAATTGTTCAATACTTCAGAATTTAATAAACAATGAGATACTGAAATCCGTAAAATGTTTATCTGTAGGTAATTTGTTTACAACAGCATATGATTTTTTACTTCATTGAATTCATGCCAGAATGTATAAAAATAAAACTTTTATTGAGGGACATCTGAAGCCTAGCAGAATTTTGCTACTAAACACATGTACTATGTTTGCAGCATTATTTCTTTTGTGGGGGAAACTTTCAATTAAAAAATATATAGTGTAGCAAAAACTCATTCTATTACCTTATTGTTAACATGTTTACTTTTCTTTTCAGAAATGCTAGTGTAGTCTACACTTGTTGATTTTTTTTAAAATTGTGGTAAAATATACAAAACATATTGCAGATTTAAAAACAGCTAAATTAAATGCTATGAACAGAAAAAGTGGCAGTTACTTTTGCCAAGATAAAGAAAAAGGTCTGAACTGATTTGGGTATTCAGTGAGGGAGGAGGTCACTTGGACATAGCAAAGGTATTTCAAAATAAAAATGGCACTATGAATCTAGTCTCAGAACCTGGAAGATTGCACACCTAAAGTGAGCCTTTGAACAGACACTGCCAGAAGCCTACCTTTTTGACTACCTGCAATTGCTGAGGCCTGCTGACAAATGTACAGCTGTAAGGGCTGTTGTTTCCCCCAGGATCCAAGAGTAGCTCCAAACTATAAGTAACTTCAAGTCACAATGGTTCTTAACCTGGACAGTGTTACAGGGCTGATGTGAAGATCAAATAGGATAAATGTATCTGAAGTGCTTAATGAGCTCTCCATAGCTGGCAATCAAAATTCTGTGACATTCCTTTTCAACTTCATAGGGCTGCTAACTAGGGCACAAATACTAGCAACAATGTTGAGAATCTACCAAGTGCTTTGCAAAGTATCATCTCATCAAATCTTCAAAACAACCCTATGAGGTAGGTATCATTCTTATTATTTCCAATTAAAGATAAGGTAACTGAGGCATAGAAAAATTAAGTAATTTACTTAAAGCCGTATAAGATATAGGTTTGCACTCAGGCAAGCAGACTGCAGATCCTGTGCTTTTAACCACTTAACCAGTCTCTGGACCTCTAGTGATATATTTCAAAGAAATGTTATATTCTCAAATCAAATCAATTACCACCTGCTGGGAGATGGGAGGAAAGGTGGTACACGAATCACCAATGTCAGTTTCTATACATGGAGACACAGCACCCGCACTATTTAGTAGTGATGAAGGATGGGCTTTACAGTGAACATACTAAACCCTAAATCCTAGCTGGCTGACCTTGGGCAAGTTAATGTAAAGCCCACAGGCCTCAGTTTCATCATCTACAAAATGGGGATACAACCCATTTCATTGTGTTGCTGTGAAAAGTAAATGTAATTAATAAAAGCAAAACACATGGCATTGTGCCCAGTCATAGTAATATGAAAATTAAAAAAAAATTACAAGCCCCAGATACTCTTTATGTCTTGATAAAAAGTATAACTGAATCACTGGTTTCCATGACTTAAGGAGAAATCTAGAGCAAAGAAGTCGATGACAGTGCTTATAAGAATGTCCTTTGTTTAGGAAGATAAAGAAAGTTGGAGAATAGTTAGATGTGTTATTTCAAAATTTAAGTTCTTTCCTCCCTGATTGAGCATTTACTCATTAGGTCTTCTTATCCTCAGGGACAAAAGTGCAGGCCAAGAACAGGTTACAGGTTAGTAAATTTGGCGCCTGGTCTGTTTTTGTAAATAATTTTACTGGAACACAGACACACCCATCATTTTCAAACGCCTTTTGCACTGCAATAGCAGAATTGAGTAGTAGAAACCCTATGGCTCACAGAGTCTCACGTATTTACTATTTGGGCCTTTACAGAAAAGTTTGCCAACCCCCTGCTCTAAAACACAAAGAAACCCTTATTAAGTTCTCCATCTTTGCTTTCTCCATGGCACTGAGCAGGAGGCTGGCATCTCTTCCCATCCTCCAAGACCCACCAAGTGAACGACTAGGAACGTGCAAAGGAGACAATACTCAAGTGTAAAAGAAACCAGTTTTCAAAATGCCAGAAGGGGAAAAAAGCTTTATAAATACAAAAAAAAATTATCAACATCATTAAATAACAGGATTTGCCCTGCTTTACATTAATTTCGGTCCCTTAAACTGATTCCAACTTCAAAGGCCCATTTTCTCTCATTTGAATTCCAACAAGTTCTTTACAAAGAAGGAACTAATTGAAGAGCTTGCTTTTCAAACTCAAGGGACAACAGTTTTCAAGACTGGGATGGCCTGGCAATCATTTCAGTCAGTGCAAAATCTGCATTTTATTAAAGACATTTGGGAAGATCCATTCAAAAATACATTGTGCTCAGTAAAAATTAACCATTTCATGCTGATAATTTAGGTTACCACGGAATAGATATTTGTATAATATTTACAACAACAATAGAAATTTTACAGAAGTTTAGAATGGAATACATGCCAGAAAAAACTTGATAAGATGTAGGAACACATGATACAAAGAGTTATATAAACATTTTACAAATGGTTCATAATTAGCTTGTGAGGAATTTAAATATTCAACACTTTAAATTCAGTTTGGATTCAAAAATTAAAAAGGTTAACACTACAGCACACCCTTGCCACAGTAAAAAGTATGGAATTACACTTTGCATTATGGATTTATAAAGTCTGTGCAATTAAGAATTTCCACTGATTCTTCAACTACCACAAATTTGGATGTTACATCAGTCTGACTTACACCTATTTTTGTTTTCATGCATGAGCAGGGTTCTCAAAGTTACCCTGCCCTGTGTCTTCCCAGATACCACCTTCAAACCTCCTAGAGATTGAAGAAGCTCGGAATAGTCTTCTAAGTATATACAGAATAACTACCTGAATTTAAAATGTCACAAAAGCAATTCCTGGAGATAGGAAGTAGGGGCCACTATTTTGTTTGGTTTAATTGTTTCTGTTAATCAATCCAAGTTTACAGTGAGAATTAACTTCCTGCATTCACAGCATTACCCCTCCAGCCTGACTCCATCAGTGCCCAAAGAGGAAACAAGGAGAGGGAAATAGACTGAGAGGACTATATATAACCAATCGTATATCTCTAGTGAAAATGGGTTTTGTACAAACGTTGCTTTCCACTATGGAAAACCTAAGCCATCATGGAGAACTTCAAAGTTCTCCAGAAGGAAAAGTATCTTTTTTTTTCTTGAACCTCTGAATGCTTTGCAACTGAAGCTTTTGACAACTCTGGCAATAAATACTTTAATCCCCCAACAGGGACAAAAGTCAAGGCATCTACCTTTTCTATTCCTGGGTTTCGTCTGATTAACCCTGAAGCAGAACACTAGGACAAACTTGTCTATGCCTGAAATGAAGCACATCAGGCTTTTGGGAAAGTACAATCCCAAACCAAAGGAAGTCCTGAGGAATTCTTAGCAGTCTGTCAAAATGGAGGGGATGGAGGAACAGATAAGGCCTCTTTCTCCCTGATACTCTGCGCTGGAAGAGTAACAAACAAGGCAACTTCTATTCTGCATACAACACAGAGACCGATTTTTTTCAGATTCCAAAGGAGGATCAAAATATGACCCAAGGATCAAATGGGGTTCAGAGAGCTTAACCTTGTCGGTAATGAAGGGCCTTAGAAGTGAAACTGGTTTCACTGACACAGCTCTCTGGCCCTAGAAATCCAACGTGCAACTATTACAATTTTTTTCTGGCAAAACAAAAAGACAAGCCTCCCTCAAATTAGGGAGTAAACAGTTAATGAATGAAAATACAAGGCAGGTCGTGATCATATTTAATAGCCTATAGGAAAATACACAGAAAGGTGGGTCAGTGCCTGGAGTGAAAAAAGATATAGTCAGGACCAGGCCTAATGCTGATGAATTAACAAAGCACTATGGGAAATGAATATTCACGTAGTAACTGACTTGGCACAAAAGTCTATGATCTTTTATAGTACATTCAGTTAAAAAAGAAGAAATAGGGTAGATTAGGGCAGCAGGCCCAGAGTTTCCTAGCCACCTTACCTTCACCACATGTGTGTATACAGACGAGGGACTCGTACTGTCACAGCTTAATTTTCTTGTATTTACTTATGGTTTCTAAGACAGATTTTTTTTATCCAGCTGAATCAGACCTCAAGATATCCTATATCTCAGCTGGTCAAGACACAAAGAAAAAAAATCAGAACCACTTACAAGTTTTTGTTTTGTAAGTTGGCCCTTTAAGTCTCTGAGAGAACCTTCTTGTGAGATTCTGGCCCTGGGGATTAGCGACAGGACATCGTGTTTTCTGCTGCCCCCTTTAAAGAAACCATTTGTTTTTAACTGTAGATAAGTTTTCTCTGCCTACACACTTTATTTGTGATGAACTGAAGGAGGTAAGGAAATAATTCAGTATTTTCTGACTTGGTTCAGTGTATCATACCACATTCCCAGTTCATAAAAGCATGAGTCTGTGGATCTTAGTGCTCACATGGAGCTCAATATCCCACTATAATGCAGGAAGTAACGAACTTCTAGATATAAAAGCAGTGCTCTCCAGAAACAATGTTCTGATCAGGAGAGAATATGCAGATTTCTGAGTCCCAGCTGAGCTCTAGGAATAAGTCCCAATGAGCGACTGCCCTTGCTGAAAGTTGGGTCACCACCAGGACCTAGGTGAATAGAAATAAACAGCGCCTTCCACGCACTTGAAAAGTAATCCTCTGGCCTTTAAAAAAAGCTGTACACTTACGAGTCATTCTCAATACACAGCTAGAAGAAAATAAATGGCTTTTTTCCTTATTTACTCTAAAAACTAGTTTAAGAAGTGAGGATACTATGATGTTAACTAAGAGGAGCTGGGACTGGAAAATGGGATAGCATTTCCTAGAGAAGTCCACTAATTTTCAATTAGGAACATGCTAAACTGGCTAACTCTACAACCACAACATACTTTATAATACATGAAGTGACTAGAAACTAACCAGCGTAGCTCTGAGCTTAGAATGAAAGTACAACTGCATATGGTGAGTTGTAAAGCTGGTTTGAAAACAGATTTGACCAAAGCGTACAGCACAAATACTCCTATAACAGCCATATCACAACCACCAATACAGAAATTTTTGCTTCTAATTGGTCTGTCATATGCCAATATTTGTAAAGAGCTATTAAATGACCTAAATGAAAAACAAAGACATTTTTTGGGGGGAGACACAGCTAAAAGCCATGGATACCTTTGAGCACTTGGTAAAAAACGTGCCAATCTATCTGCCAGGCTGCTGCTTACTTCTAACATAAGCATCATGGCTCTGTAAAAAAATTTCTAAGGACGCTGACCTAGAATTTAAGTTCTCAAATACCTATAAAGTAACTGTGGTCTCCTCCCAAAGGATACACCTTTTAGCAGGCCCAAGACAATGGGAACAAACAATAAGATTCCAGGGGTTTGAATATGGTAGAGTAGGATTCTCAGCCTCAGCACTACTAACATTTAGGGCTGGATCACTTTGTTGTGGGGGGCTGTCCTGTGCATGTAGGACGTGTAGCAGCATCCCTGGCCTCTACTAACTACATGCCAGTAGCACCCCACCACACCAGTTATCATAACCACATATGAGCCAATTGCTGCCAGAAGGCAAAATGGGCCCTGATTGAGAACCCCTGCTGTAAAGCTCTCTTGAGCCCCTTAGTGCGGACTACTTTTGGTTCAGGGCTCTGGAGAGAGGCTAAACCTCAGATTGAGACCAAACAAGGTTCAGTAAAAGTTCATTTAGAACTTCTGAGAAGAAAAACGAGGATGGTGGTAAAGCAAAAGTAGAAAACCAGCAAAGCAGAGTTTCTTTTCAAAAGGAGATCAGTGATACTTCCATAAAACAAAGTAATTGATAAGCCTTCATTCAATCTTTTTATTCTTTAGGAAGTTAGGCCAGATAACAGAGCACAGATGCCATAAAAATTTCCCTTCCTAAAGAAAAATGCCAGCTTTTATGACTTTAAATCAAGTCCTTATCACGGATGGCAATCTCTGTGAGGTCCATAATTCATCAACACAGGAAAATAACAGTTAAAAGCTAAGAGAGGGCCCATTAGATTGGAGAGGAAATGACTATTCCCCTGTGCGAGTAGGAAAAGCATTATACATGCTAGAAATGCAGATTGTAGTTCACTTTACAACTCACTGAGGTCAATGAAAAGTCAAAATGGACAAAAGCTGAGAAGAGGATAAAAGAGCTACCTCAAAAACACGAGTTGAAAACACTGTAGATATTATCTGGCTCAAATCTGGGAATGTACGAAAAGTATGTATTGACTCTTCATCATTTAGGTTTACTTTTGCTCTAGGTAGAAGGCAATAATTCTAGCCCTTCTTTGAAGAACCATCAGGAATAGAAATGATCTGCAAACATCTGAGATCCCAGTGTTAGCAAGGATGAAAACATGGGAAACCAGCCGCTAGGTGACGACGAGCCTCCAATGCCGCACATGGCAATGTTGACTGCGCAGTCCTAAGCACACAGCACAGTGAGAAGTCTTTCCAGAGGAAAAAATGTAGTTTCTGGTTTGCAAGGGGGAATACAAGGTACAGATCTAGTATGAAAAAGAAGAGTTTCACACCCTTTTAGAGTCATTAGTATCCAGGCAAAACTGCTAAGGGTCCACATCACTTATATAACTGAGCAGCTGCCTGGGAAAAGCCAGAATTCAGAGCTACTTGAACAGTATTGAACTGGTGAAAGAAACAAGATATAAAAGGAACCAAAGAGCATGCAAACTATTAGTTTGAATCAAATTGTTTCAATGATAGTACCCAGTTGAGTTGCATTTTAGTGCCTATTACACTTATTAAATTAAATAAAAAGCACCTTAAAATGACCTCTATATATAATCAATACACATCATTATAGTAGTTATATAAAATGCAATATGCACACAATTTAAGCTTCAAAGAAACTAAGACATTTTCTTTATAATCTTCATAATCATCAGAACTATAATTCTCAAAATTGTGGGGGCGGGGGAACAGTAATAGCACATTTCAGTTACAGCTGACTTGATTCAGAGGCTGACACTCTCAGAATCCTGGGACAAGTACTAACTACCGAGACATTACCTCCTTGAGGGGTAGGAGGGGACCTTTAAAAATATTATTGCTAGGAGACTACTTCTAAAAATCTAATGCTCTTGATGGATGATGGTGTTGAGTGATTTCTGTCAAGGATGGCCCAGAGACATGGGGCTATGACCTTTGTTGGCCAAAGGCCTTGATGAAACTTGGGAGCAACTTGGGAGTTGGAGGAGATCAAATGAGAGAAAGATAATTCCTGTTCTGACCGTGTGTGTGTGTGTGTGTGTGTGTGTGTGTGTGTGTGTGTGTGTGTGTGTGTGTGTACGCGCTAACCTTGTTATATATGGACGGTCCCAGGAAGAAAAAGTGGGTATAGCAATTTCCTCTACATCTAGAATGGCTTCAGAAGCCTTTTAAATATCTCCTAAATATCTTGTAAAGAGCAGTAACAAAATAAGTATTTAGAAATAGAAATGCCACACATATACCTCCCCCCACCCCCCACCGAGTCTCTGGTACAGTGCACAGGATTTAGGAGCATAGAGCTGGTATGCCAGGTCGGCAGACAGGGGCCTCGTACAACCTTGCAACTAGGAATGTTCACTGGCAAATCTTTGGTCAATGCTCTACACTAATGCTAAGTAGAAGAGCCCATTCTCTCTACAAAGAACCATGAGTAAGCCTGGATCTATTCTCCCTCAGGTGCAAGGAATGTCCCTGGACATGAAGAGGAGCCAACTGTGTGAGGACAGAGACAAGGCCTGCCAGAGTTCTCACTGGCCTAGCCCACTTTCTTCCCCTGTGGGTTTGCAAGGAGATGCTGCGTCTCGTCTGCTACCAAGGAGCATGTCTAGAAGCTACTGCTGGGGCCTAAAAGTTGAGCAAGGTTCCTACTGTTACAGTCACATATAGCCACAATTCAACTCCCTTGATAAGAAGTATAATACTCACTTCATATTACAAATGTATAAAAATATGGCAGAGTGTCATAACGATACTTTCTTTAAATGATTATATTTATAAAACAGACACATATTTATCATATATATATATTTATATATAGAATAAAGTACTCCTGATGCAATATATAAATGTTACTGTTTAGTTTTTATAGAAACTACTGTAGCTGTCCCACTGCTTCACAATGTTCCAAACAGCTCAAAATAACTTTACATGTAACATAAAAGGTATGATTATAACAGTACAATATTAATTAATTATAAATAAATGTTACAAATCCTATCAAATATGGAAGTTTAGAAAACAATTTAAGACATACAATTAGTTCATCTGCTAACCCTTCAAAGGGATACTCCTGGATTACAATAAACCCCACATTTAGTCTAGGCAGAAAAAAATCTGTGGTAAGGGCATCAGTCAACACGGATTTTTCTTTTCCTTGCAGTGCCAGAACACATCCTGGCTTTCCCAAGTTTAACAGGGATTGCACTACAGCTGAAATGTAGGGGAGAAACTGGCAAGAATGTCTTCTTCCTCAATGGCATACCCTATCCATGCTCACACAAGACCCATGGAGACTGGCAATCCCTAAGGAACTCCTGTGGCTCTAAGATCCCTGACTAGCATTTGTGGCCGTGAAGAGCCAGATGGCTCCTCACATACGATATTGCACACACCTTCATAAAGCTGAAAATACTGGCTTACCACTCTGGCCCAGCCCATTTCCCATCCCACCCTCCAACCCCTTCCCTCCCCTCCCAACTGGCTTTTTCCCCCCGCCCCCACCCCTACCCCCACCCCCACCCCAAGCACACATTACAAGGCCGTCTCTTTTAAATCATTTAGATTTGGCATTCGAGACCGATTTGTTCTGTTATAAGGGTGCCCATTTGGCCCACTCTTGGCTCCCAGCTGTTCAGAGTAGGAAGGCCCTTCTGTGGCACTCCGGGTCACAGAGGACACGTGCCAACCAGGGTCCATCTGACCTGGCAGCTGAAGGGCTGGCCTGCCCTTTGGTGTGGGCTCCTGCCGGATGTTACTGCTCGCGCCAGAGGCCTGGGCCAGGGAGTGAATCCGAATTTCCGAGAAGGCATTTTTGACTTGTTGAGGTGTTAAGGGCTGGAAGCGCGGGTCCCCAGTAGCCGGGTGATTGGAAGCTGAAGAGAGATGCAACAGCTTGCGCAATGATTTTAATGGCTGGCTCTGGAAGACAAGATGAGAGTGTGTGTAGGGTAGACTGGAAAGCAGATCTGAGATGAATTCATGGAGCCAGAGAGGGTGGGCCCTAGGCGGAAGGAGGGCCTAATCCAACCTTATCTGTTCTTTTTTTCTTTTCCAGACAAGATTGGAGTTATTTTTCTTTAACAAAAAAGCCTATGCCTGGCATGCATGGTTCAGTGGTTGAGCGGAGGCCTATGAACCAGAGGTCATAGTTCGATTCCCGCTTGGGGCACATGCCTGGGCTGTGGGCTCGATCCCCTGTGTGAGGTGTGTAGGAGGCAGCCTAGGGATGATTCTCTCTCATCATTGATGTTTCTATCTCTCTCTCCCTCTCCCTTCCTCTCTGAAATCAACCAAAAATATTAAAAAATATAGTATGGATTTCAAAACTTTTAATATTCTTTCAAGAAAGTTTATTGTATCAATCTTTCAAAGCCCAAACCTTAAATCTTCCCACTACCTCTTCTTATCTACCCTTACATTTTATGGCATACCTCACTTTTTATCACCAATTATGGTTATTTATGGATTTTCTATCTCTTTTAGGCCACAAAGTATTCGTGGGCTGGGCCATGTCTTATTAATCCCTTAATCCCATCCCCACCCCAACCCCCAGCTAGGTGAAGTCTAATGGAAGATCACTATTTTCCCTAGGACAAGGGTCACTGATGCAAGATCCATCTGGACCCCCAAAATACACCTGGATATTCTGGGGAGATCTTAAGACTTGTTGAAACATTGACAGGCTAAATTTCTCAACTATGCCCCCTCTAATATGCAGTCTAAGAGTCTAGGAGTGATGCATGGGCCACTCACTTGAGGCTGTAGATCAGAGATCTTCTCAGGACGCCACTCCTTTGGTCTGCCAGTTGTGGTGTTAGAGTGAATGGCTTTCTGCAATGTCAGAAGATCAGGGCCTTCAGAATTGGACAGCTAGAGCAGGATATAGACAAAGATTCAATCAGCACACCAATAAGCCTAACTAAGATATGCAACCACACCCAAGAGGAGAACAAAAGCAAATCACACCAAACCAAAACTCAACCCTCCCTAAGAACCCCCCCCCCAAAAAAAACCAAGAAAAAAAACAATAAAAAAAGAAACCCAAACTCTCCCAATGTTCACAATGCAAGTGATGCCAGTTAAATTCTGCTGCCCTCTTAATAATTTTCCCTGCATTAGGAAAAATTGGCAGATGTCATGCAGCTTTGTTAAAACCTCAACCTTTTAAGCATTCCCATGCTGTTAGTTTTAGTCGCTGTAAGAGAGAGCAGTTAAATTGGGCTGTACCAGGAATTGCTGTCGTATCCTCATTCCACATTGCAGTTAGGTTATGAACCAGTTCAATAAAACAAAAATTTGTTCCTGCTGGGAAAATGATCCAGACACTGTGTTTGGTGGTACTCAAAGAAGTCTAGCAGGTTTTCAAGGGTAGCAAAGTGGAAAAGTATGTTTGAATCATAATCACAAGACATTGCCCAGTAAAGAATCTGGGTCTAGCATTATGCATGATGAAAATGCTGGAAATTTGTGCCACAAATTCCACACGAATGCAACTGTTCCATTCACCAATTTTGGTGAACACAGTAGAGTAATGTCAAATGCCAAGCAAAAGCCTGGCTTTAAACCCAGTGACCAGCAAAAGCTAGAGCCAGGCAAGAAAAAAACAAATTACCAACTAACAGAAGCTGTTTTTTTTCATGGAGCCAGCTAGCTCACTCAATTTGGTCAATTCAACTTGGTTTCAAAGAAACAAACTGCCAACCAAGTGTTAACAAACTTTGTGAGCCAAACAAAAAGACATTTCTGAATTACAAGTGTTAATAGAATTCTTTACAGGAAATAAGGGGTTTTATGAATGCTGTCTGCCAACAATTGGCAAATCAGACAACCCAAACTAGCCTTTCACTACTTTGTTTGCTCAATAGCCTTTTATACTTCAACCTCCTGAACTAATTCGGAATATCCAGAATGGCTAAGAATTTATATCTCAGTGAATTTATGGAACTGGCTCAGGTACTTAACTAGCACAAAGAGAATATGACCCCATGAAAATAAAAGACATGCTGTTGTCATCAGTAAAACAAGTTTACTGGAGCAGTTTTCAGGGCTACCATACGTAAAAATGGGTACCATGGGTGGAGTGACTACAGGAAGCTTTTTCAAAGAAGAACTATGCTTTAAATGATTCTTTGAATTAAAAAGAGGAAAGAGGGATTTCTTGATGCTTGGATTCTCCCCGTTGGTGGAATCTGTCTGCAATATAAGATACAAATAAACTAATTGCAAAAGAAAAGAAAAAAAGGTGTTCTTACTGAAACTTCTAGCCCTTTGGAAGCCCTTAAATTGTTAAATATTAGCAGTCACTGAAAGAATAACTGTGCTATGTGTGTATCTAAAAGGGGTACTGTGTTATTTCTCACCTGGACAAGAAGATGCCAACAATATAATTAAGACATGCCAAAAACTTCTGCATATATGGAAAACATATGGTCATGATCAATACCTACTGAAGGGATGCCTAGAAACCTACACATATCATTCACATTAAGCTTACAAAACATTTAAGGACTTATTTATTATCAGAAATATAATTATTATACAGAATTGTGTTTAAACAGCTATTGATGAACTTCAATCTCTTCCTAATTGCTAGAGAAGACTTCAGCAATTAAATAATCTACCATGCAAACTGCCTATTAGGAAAAAAAAGATACTGCAGACTCTTTGAACATGGTCAACTCTTAAACCAGAACACATCACTTGGAAGACGAAGACCACTGTTGCAGGATTCTACCTTCAAGGAAGAAGCCTGGTTCTAGGCTGTTAGAAATATTCCTCCCATGGAAAATATCTGGAGCAATTCAGAATATGGGATTTCAAAGTGAAGAAACAGAAAGTTCAGTCTTTAAATTGAAGCATGATTACCAGTTGAGATAGATACTAACTTGGGTACAACTACTAAGTTGGCAATCACCATATGCTCTGAGGGCTTATGTAACTCTCTGGATTTGGAACTGAAGCCAGATTTCCCAAGGCGGCTTCCAGATTTGCTTGAGTCAAAGCAGGCACCTTTACAATATAACATTATTTTTTGGCACCACTTTCCCCTGTTGTGGATATCTCAGTTCTCAGAGAAGTAGAATGCATATGACGGCATTCCGATCATCTTTTACAGCTGCGTGTATGAGAACATCTAAGTAAAATAGCCCATGAAGTTTCTTGTTCCCATGATGGGCTCCCAGGGAAGAGTCTAACTTGCATCACTAAGGAGGCCACAAGAGAGCCCCAAGGAACAAGTGGTCTGAGGCTCTCCAGAGATGGGGCTGGTGGCAGGGACTAAGCCTGGGCCTGCTAGATAGGAGAACCCACCTCTAGTTCTCTCAACTGATAGAGCAACTTTGGGCAGATCTCAACTTGCCTGGGTAGTTCCTATATCAGCAAAATAAAAGGGTTAAACTAGATTTAGGATCCATCGAGGCTTTAAAATGTCTTGTTTCTCTGTGTGCCCTGGGCATCAGATTTCCCCTTTCTTGAACCTTATGCAAATGCTATAAAGCATTCAATCTTTCAAAGCTTGGTTACCTAGTTTCCTTTTGCTGAGTTCTAGAAAGTGGAAAAATCTAACTTTAATTCTATTTCTGTTCATGTGAAGGGGGCAGAGTTAACAAAATGCTTGGCTTAGGAGGCTGAGGTCTGGCAGGATATACTAAGTGCTCTTTGAAAATCTTATGCTAGATAACAAAGTCCTTAAAAACATTTTTTAACTAAAAAAATTAGAGGTACAAAAAGCTTTTGGTTTGGAGTGCTTAACCCATACAGAGATATTTTGAAATTACTTTACAGACCAAAAATGAAATGTATAGCCCAGCTGGTGTGACTCAGTGGTTGAGCGTCCACCCATGAACCAGGAGGTCACGGTTGCATTCTGGTTGGGGCACATGCTTGGGTTGCAGGAGGCAGCTGATCAACGATTCTCTCTCATAATTGATGTTTCTATCCCTTTCTCCCTTTCCCTTCCTCTGAAATCAATAAAAACATAAAAGTATGAAAACCTTTAAAAAGTATGTTCAAGTGGAGAGTATGTTAGAGAATAATAATTTTCCTATTTCTCTTAATCTATACTATTTCAACATCTAAAATTTGAACCAGATCCTGAATAATAGAGTCAGTCAACATGTATATATACTCGACTTAGGCCACAATGAGCTTGGGGCTTTAAATTTAATGTTGGTCTAAGATAGGCAGACATCAAAATCCAAATCTATATAGAAAACACCTTCAATTCCTTGGTTTTTGCCACTTTCTTCCATTTAACCACCTCACAAGTGGCTATAGACCTGAGGTCAAGAACAAACACATTAAAATAAAAATAAGAGTGGTTATGAGGAGGTAGTCTAAGTTCAATGTTCATGATAGACAAGTGTTCTATAGACAATGATAAAAGTGTTATTTTATGAGCACTTTAAATATTTTGAGCTTTTCTACTTTAAAATTAAGCCTGTTTTGTTCATCCAGTGACATTTTGACTTGAATTTCTGCTTTAAGTGAGTTTCAGTTAGAGATAAGGCAGTTTTTTTAAAAAAATAAACACTTCAGGAATATCATGCAGTCATTAAAATGAAGATAATAAAATTTGTGTAGCACATAAATGTTGTGTGTATTGATACATAGATATACTATTAAAAGCCAGAATACAATATTGTACTAGAATGATTACTATTATTAAAAATAAACTAAAAAACCCACCTTTTCCCATGAACATATGCATAGGCTAAAAAACTAAGACGAATTATACCGAAATCCTAATATTAGTTGTAATAGAGTGGTAAGATTATAAATGATTTTTTCTCAATTGTTCTGTAATGAGCTCATATTTATTTTATAATGAAATATATAAGTTCAACAAATGAGCAAGTGAAAGAATAATCTAGAAAGGTAATCTAGAAGGATTACCAATACTTCTAGAACATCTGTGAAGTAAAAATCCTTACTTCAGCTATTATTCTTTAATACTATCACCTATTTCGTCTTACTGACTGACTCATAATCCTTGAATCTTTTTACCTTTCTAAATAAATGAGAGTCAATCATGTATGAAGTAAAACTAGAAACAAAATCATTTAAAATGACCCACTCAACATTGTGTAGTCTGGAAGGTGTCATAAAGCAAAGGGGGAAGCAGGCCTCACGTGGGTAAAGAAGTGCCCGCTGAACTGGAGGCCTGGCTTCCCCATGTTTTCTCATGTCACTAACCAGCAGAATCCTTGCTTGGGTGGTTAAATGATGTAATGTGCACGGTTCCATGGAGCCAGCCCTGGGTTCAGGCAGAGGGCTCCCAGGAGCTAAGACTCATTCTATTTCACAGTTCAATAACAGCATATACATGTCTTCCTACTAAAGCAAGCCCTGAAATGTCAAATACTATTTCCTCTTGGTGACTCTGCAGCCTAGAAGTGCACTTGTCAACATGGGAATTAGATAACCAGCCAAGGGAGAATAATGAATGATGGTTAGTTATAACTTTTCAGATTTAAACATAAAACAAAACCATTTACTGAGTTTCCACATATTGTTAACCCCCAGAGAGAAATAAATCCTGTAGTTTCATAGGTTTTACATGACTACAAATCCACATAGATAAGACATTTATTGAGAGAGGCTTAAAGTGTTCTTTCTCATCCAAATTAAATTTCTTCTATTCCTGGAAATTCTGTTGAGTCTAAAAAGGCTCTGTGACAGGAGGACAGTTGTATAGAATTTGAGAAAGAAACATATACAGTGCATGCATATCAGATCTCAAAAAAAATCATTCACTTTGATTGCCACATACAAAATGTAAATGAAGTACTCATGGACTAACATAGACTCGTCTGTCATTGTACCATATATAGAAATTAGCCATCTACTTACTGTTTGAGATTTCTTCTTTTTCTTTTTCATTGACCTGAAAAAACCTTGTTTTTCCTTTTCTTTGAGTTGTTCAGAATGACTAATGTTTTCAGGTCCTTTCCTAAATGGGAAGACATTTTTATCATATTGATTTTTCAATCATTCTCCTACCATTTTATGACAAATATAATGAATATGAAAAATGCATGACATCTGGTTCAAATAACCATGAAGATTCAATCACACAGGTAAAGCAACTAAAAAGCACAGGAGGAACTGAATCTAATCAACCATGGCTAATGATTAGCCTTTGGCACAGACTCATTCCAACTAGCAATTTGAGCATTATTACAAATGATCTGTAACTCTGCTGCAGGACCATTTTCATGCTGTTGAAAACCTCAGAATTAGGAGTCTAAAAAACACATGGTCTAAAGAACACCTTCTCTGCAACCCTCCAAGGGAAAGAGAAGAAACATTTTCATTATCTTCATTTTTCTATTTACCTTCTTAAAACCAGCTTGACAAGCTCATTATTGGTGGCTTGCTAAGGTACTGAACATAAAAAACAAATAAACAAAAGCAATGCTGCTACAGAAACATCTATCTATATATATAAAAGCCCAGTGACCGGAACAGCAGAATGACCAGAACGACTGGTGGCTATGATGCTCACTGCAGCAGCCAACCAGCCTGATCCTGGCCCCAATAGGCTCCCCTCCCCCCGGGCTGGCCCAGCTCCTGATAAGCCCCCAACACCCTGATCGGGGGTGGGGCTGGCTGGCCAACAGCCTGCGGCCCCTCCCCCCGGCTGGCCCAGCCAATGGGCCCCATCTGTGCATGAATTCATGCACTGGGACTCTAGTATATATATAAAAGCCTAAGCGACCAGCCAACCGGCCGACCAGCAGACTGGCCAGTAGTTATGACATGCACTGACACCAGGGGGCAGACGCTCACACAGGAGCAGAAACCACAGGCATAGAAACATGGAACAGATTGATGAATCTCAGAGGGAAAGGGGGAGAGGGTAGGGCGGGAAGAGATTAATCAAAGATTTTATATGCATACTAGAGGCCTGGTGCATGGATTCATGCACCAGTGGAGTCCCTTGGCCTGGCCTGCAGGGATCGGGCCAAAACCGGCTCTCTGATAACCCCTGAGGGGTCCTGGGTTGCAAGAGGGTGCAGGCCAGGCTGAGGGACCCCACCGGTGCACGGGGCCTCTAGTTATAAATAAAAGTAAAAAATGCCTGAAGCTGGAAAATTCCTTTATAAAAATCTTATATCTATAAGCTAATCTATATATATAAAAGCCTAAGCGACTGAACGACCGAATGACACCACTAGTGCATGAATCTGTGCACTGGGCCTCTAGTACTAAATAAAAATAGATAAGGTAAGAAAAATTTGGACAGGAAAAATGCTTAATACAAAGCACTCTTCCAGAAAAAAAGCCTCTAATTTGAAAATACTGGCATTATGCTTCAGATAGTACCCAAGCATTTTAATACAAATAGAGATATTAAGAGACAGCAAATAAGATACCTTGGCCCCAACAAGTTGGTTACCTGTATGTTAACAGAGGCCATATATTACTTAACTTACAGTCTTTAAAAAGCAACTCAACTGGTTTTATTTTTCAAAAAGGCACATTTCATTCACTCTATTTTACATTTGAATATCTATATGACTGTGGAAAACCACTTTCTCAAATGATTGGATTCCTTCCACTAACTATTTCCTAAAATCAAGAGTAGAAACATTAAAGGTGACACAGTTTATTCATATTTATGGTTTTAGAACACCTAACTGTGAAGAAGTTACTAGAACATCTAGGAAAACATGAGCAAAGCATCATCCTTTACTTGATTAAATATGTGTGAAGGCAGAAAACATCTCTATAAATGATTATAGAAAACACCACAAAGCAATTAAAAATAAATCACTGTCAAAGAATTTTCACTAATATGAAGGAATATTCAAACTACAATACTAAGTGAAGACTTGGATTAAAAATGGTGGCGGAGTAAGTGGATGCTGCACAGATATGCTTCCAGGTCCAAACTGGAATTACAACGAAAATGCAGAAAAATTTCCTGAATAATGAACAGAAGACTCCCTGGAGAGAACCCTGATACCCAAGGACCGAAAGTGGAGACCACATAGAGACTGATAGGAAGGGCGGAGGCACAAAAGGGCTGGCCAGCTGCCCACAGACAGCAACTGAAGTTCCAGAGAGATATCTCAGCAGTGGGGGATTGCCACTGAAAACTCTGGGGTCTAATCCCCAAGCTGGGGACCCCAGTAGAGAGCACCACAACTCAGAAGGGCACCCACATAACATGTGGCTGTGAAAAGCAGCACAAGTGCTGCCTGCCAAGGAGAGATAGCTTGAAATTCAGGCACCCTCTTAAAGGACCAACACACAAAATTCCCTGTCAAGCAATCACCTTGTGCTCTGGCAGAGGGAGGGAAGAGTGGCCTGGAGCTGTGTGAGCAGAAGCCATGATTGGGAGCTCTGGGGTTAGAATTTCGAAGGCAGACACCCTGGTTTCTTGTGCTGAGTCATTCTATCACATTGCAGAGTTCATCTTTCTCATAGACATTTGCTATACAGGTGACCTTGCCTGGGGGAAGACAGTTGATCCACCCTATTGGAAAACACCTTGCTCCATGGTGTGGAGTTGTTCAGGGCCATTAAGAGACTGAGAATAATAATTAGCCTCCAGGTAGAAGAAATTGCCCCACGCTGTTGAAAAAAACAAAAACAAAACAACTCTTGCCACACCTGTGGATTCTTGCCTGAGGACAATTTATATATAAAAGGCTAATATGTTAAGTGTCCAACCATCTGACCAGTTGCTATGATGCACACTGACCACCAGGGGGCAGACTCTCAACACAGGAGCTGCCAAGCTGCAGTGACTTGGCAGCAGCGGTTCTCAGGTGACATACCCCAAAACCAGAGAGGAGGGAGCCCAATTCCTCATGGAGCCACGCGATTACACCTTCAGTCATGGGTTATGTTGTTGCTAGGGCACTGTCGGCCCCAAATCTGGTTTACTGCACACTTGTGTTTGCATTCCACACCCTGTATGACAGCAACTTTGCAGAGTACCCTTTCGCACTCTGGGACCCCTCAGGGGATGTTGGAGAGCCAGTTTCAGCCCGATCCCCACAGGCCAGGCTGAAGGACCCCACCTGCTGGAGGGACCCTGCTCCCAGTCCCGCCCCACCAGCCACCTTCTAATTAATTTCCTTTCAATGTGCATGAATCCATGCACCAGGTCACTAGTTTAAGATAAAATCCTATCACTCTGTAGACTGAGGTGATCTCTGGAGGCTTTGAATCTTTGCCTGATCTAATCAGTCAGAAACAGCATTTGACACTGTCCTGCACTAGAGATTGAGAGGCATAGCAGATCTACCTAATACACAGTCACAAACCCAAACAGGCAGCCAAAATGAGTAGGCAAAGAAACAACCCCCAAATGAAAGAACTAGGAAATTCTCCAGAAGAAGAGATGAATGAAGCAGAGATAAGAAATTTATCTGAAACATAGTTCAGAGTAATGATGTTAAAAATGCTCTTAACAGTATGAGAAAAGATATAGTGACTACGAAAAAAGAACAGTCTGAGATAAAGAATGACATAACACAAATAAAGAACACACTGGAAGGAATACACAGCAAATTAGGGGAAGAAAAAACATTTTAAAAATAGGACAGCTTAAGACAGCTGTGGGACAATGTGAAACGTAACTATTAGAATAGTAGGTGTGCCAGAAGAGATAGATAGAAAGGAATGGAGAAGGTGTTTGAAGAAATAATGGTAGAAAACTTCCCTAACCTGGTAAAGGAAAAGTCACACCCGTTCAGGAGGCACAGAGAACCCCAAGCAAGAAGAACCCAAACAGGCCCACGCCCACACACATCGTAATTGAAATGCCAAAAATTAAAGACAAAGAGAGAATCTTAAAGGCAGCAAGAGAAAAGAAAACTGTTACCTACAGAGGAGATCCAATAAGGCTGGCACCTGATTTCTCATCAGAAACTCTACAGGCCAGAAGGGAATGGCATGAAGTACTCAAGGTAATGGAAATCAAGGATCTGAAACCAAGATTACTATATCCAGTAAGGCTATCATTCAAAATGGCGCTTCTTCTTCTCATTACAGCAGTCCTTTCAGCATTTCTATCAATGCTGGAGCAATGATAATTTCTTCTAAAGTGTTTAGCCTAAAAGTTAACAGGAATCCCAAGGAAGTAAAAGCATGTACTGTAGGCACAGGTGTTCCTGAAACTTATTAGGACCTGCAATTTTAAACATCATTCAAAGTCCCAACTTCTGAAATGACAGTTTTATAATACAGCACAAACAATAAAAACACTAGTATTGGAACTCTGAATGATCTAGTTACAATTTTAAAAGCTGAAAACTTCAGACAGGGTGGAATGGGTGAGAATGAAATAAATGAAAAGTTAAAAATTCTTTACATGTAGTATTGTTACATTGTTGTCCTAAGGACAGATTGAGATTTCGGTCATACTTTCTTATGGCAAGTACTTTTGAGATTAAGTAGATGAAACCCTCTTGCATGAAGCCTAAAGACAAACTGCCCTAAACTCCATTCCAGGCCACAACATTTAGTCATGTGAGGGTTCTAAGAAACACAGCAGAACCAGAATAGTCTGCTGTTGGAACCACAAAAGTAGGACTCTTAGGATTGAAAGGAAGCTCAGAGAGCACCTAGTCCAACCAGCAATGCTATTTTTAATGTTCTGCAACTTCCAGAAGTTAAATAATTATTTGCTTATGATATACCTTATATCCTTCCATAATGGGGTCTGCACAGTACAGTATTCGGATGAATAGATAGAAGATTTTACCAACCAGAAAGTCTAACAAAATCTCAAAGAACTGCTGAGGGTCAGTAGTAAAAGTGCTTTCTGCCAATCTTTAAGGGGGACACGTTCTCCATGACTGCAACCCCAGGAAGGGAATGGATGTCACTATAAGAATGCTAATGCTGGCGAGAGAGGAAGTGAAGGCTTGAGACACTGGTCTTAGGAGGAGAAGGATGTGAGAAGGGAAGAAGAGTCTATCTAATAAGATGGAAGTGAGAAGATGGGGGCAGAGGAGGCTAAGGAAAGAGAAGGAGCAGGACAAAATGCCAGTACCTGTTGTTCCTTGTGACCCAAACACAGGGAAGATGAATCAAAGACCCTCTGCAGCATCTTTTCAGAGGCATTGGATAAACTACAGCCCGGAGGGAGGGAGAATTATGAGGAAAACATCTTCAAACTGAACCTGAGCAGAGGTGGTGGGGCCAAGATCCAGGCAGGAAGAGATCCCAAGGGCCAAAACAGAAAAAAATATTACCCTTGAATTAGAAGATGGAAGCTAGGAGTGAAGTGTGAGTGTACATGTGTCATAAAAGACACAGGAGGAAGTCAGAAACGCAAGGGGGAGAGAGGGAGAAGCTACACTGAAACACACACATACAGAGAATTAACAGAGAAACCCAAGGGAGAAAAAGTCTGGGGGAGAGACTCAGAGATGGTGAGAAGCTGCCTGGAACACAGGCCCTGAAAAGCTGTGTTGTACAAAGAATGAAGAGGGAGACTTAAACATTTAGAACCAGTACTATACCCAATGGGTAAGAGTGCACCCTATAATATAGTTCAAATTTGAATTGTCAACCCTGTGCAGTTATGTGCTGAGTTGAGCTAATTGTACAGCAATAGACGGGTCCACGAGGAGCAGCGCAAGAGAAGGGCAAGTGGGTGATCACATAAATTTCAGGAACAGGAACTTTAAGAAGGACCACCCAGCTAGTCACCTGGAACATTATCCAGGGTTAATAAAATGGTGGAGGTGGGAGGTGATGATGGTGTGGGGTTAACAGTCTGCTTCCTGAACAGTCTGGGGACTCAAGTGTTATCTCATACAACAGCTATTTCTCTAACTCAGTGGTTCTCAACCTTCTGGCCCTTTAAATACAGTTCCTCATGTTGTGACCCAACCATAAAATTATTTTCGTTGCTACTTCATAACTGTCATGTTGCTACTGTTATGAATCGTCATGTAAATATCTGATATGCAGGATGGTCTTAGGCGACCCCTGTGAAAGGGTCGTTCGACAGCCAAAGGGGTCGCGACCCACAGGTTGAGAACCGCTGCTCTAAGTGGTCAAGAGGAAAGAGAATTCAAAAGACTCACTTAAAAAAGGGAATGAATTAAAACCGACTGAATCAAAGTCAACCAACATTTACAGAGTACTTTGTATGTGCCAGGCCTGTGTTAGGTGTTGGAAGTATAGTGGAAAATAAAACGAGGAGTGTGACTTCAAGCTGCTCACAGACTCCAGACAGGAGCCCCACAGGTTTGACAGGGTCAGACATCAGAGACTTCAGCATAATCGTTCTGGGAGCAGCATGAAGGTGAACTGAAGAGGAGAGGGGCATTAATTACTCTGTGACACTTTCCTTGCCACCTCCCCTCCTCTGGCAGTGTCAATAGGGTGGTCAGTAATGTTTGAGAAGAGAAAATTAGCAAATAATTTTGTGGCTTAGGGTGGCAAGCAATAATGGACACCAACATATTAATAACTCTACAAGAAGAAAAAGCCTGGGATTGTGCAAGTGAGTGACAGCAATTCTTCACTGGGATTTCTCATTAATTTGGTTTACTGTTTTAAGCATCAATTTTTAGCCCAATTTTGACAGCAGTCTTTCTAAACATATTTATACATTAAGCAAATTAAAAGCATCCTATTTTTATAAATATGGATTCGAGATAGCTGAGATGGCCAGAATAACCACTCTGGATAGTATACTACAATATCTATTTATTACTTATAATAAGACATAGTAGCTTATTTTTTTTCATTACAAAAATGTATACACTGTAGAAACATTCTCTTCCCAAAAGAAATGTAAAGTACTACTATCAAGGAGAAACAGACTGCCCTTAGGAAAGTAGTAATTTAGAAACAGCAATTCACTGTTGCCATAGCAAGGATCATTCGGGTTTTTGTAACAATTATCAAACTACATTTCTTTCAAATATACACAGTATAGTGAAACAATGAGATTACTTGTTTAAGAAAAAACATCAAGAGAAGTCAAGCTTAACAAATGACTTAGACTAAGTTAGATGTGATGCATGAAGAAATATCATAGCAACATTATCAGGAGGGGCAATGGGAACAAAAGAATATCGAAATTCACCACCAATGATCTGGAACTCTCTCAAGCCTATTACTAGCAGCAGAGTACAGATGACTCAATGGAGACTTGTCTAAAGTTCAATGTCCCAATTGTGCTTCTAATTTTTTTAGAACTGTTTTCAGGTTTCCACACATTCCTAGGTCTAAACAAGCTCTATTCAAACTGATTATCAAAAAGACAGAAGCAGTATGTTGTGAATACCACCTATACCACATTTGGACTCAGTTTTGATCTGATCTACCTAATTTTCACAGGACTCTGTTAATCTGTAATTGATACTCTTTTAACCATCACTAATTCATTAGGCAATGAACAAGAGGAAAAACTTTTTTTCTGTAATTCCACATTCTCATAATTTAGACACTATTCTCAAGGCTTGTTAAAGCCACACTTGAAAACTGTCAATGCTGATAATTAAAATAAGTTGCAACTGTGCTCCCAGGTTAATGTATAGGAAATCTTGTCTACAGTCACATAAAGAAAGAATGCACCAAAGTTTATTAGCAAAATAAGTGGAAGGGAGACACCTGACCAGTCATACTGAAGTTAGAGGACATGAATGGTAAACACTGCTGACATTAAGAAGTTATTGCTCTAGATGCTTTTGATGTTTTACCCCAGTTAATCATCACTTTAACCCTGTGAAGGAGATGCTCTTCCTAGCCCTATTTTACAGATGAGGGAAAAGATGTCAAAGTCACATGGCCAGAAAGTGACATTAATCAAGATACTCTATTTCCAAAGTCTAGCCTTTTAGTTGTCACTAATTTAAGACTCTCATTTTATAAATAAGGCAATGGATGTAAAGTGTGCTTATAAAAGAAAAAGTATTTATAGCTTTAAAAATCACTTTTATTATTGTTTTAAAAATAATTGCCCTAGCCCATTTGTCTCAGTGGATAGAGCATTGGCCCTCAGACTAAAGGGTCCCAGGTTTGATTCCGGTCAAGGGCATGTACCTCAGTTGCAGGCTCAATCTACGGCCCTGGTTGGGGCACATGCAGGAGGCAACCAATCGGTGTCTCGCTCTTACATCAATCGATGTTTCTCTGTCTCTCCCCCTCCCTTACACTTTCTCTCAAAATCAGTGGAAAAATATCCTTGGGTGAGCGTTAACAGAACAAACAAATAATAATTAGGTTATTTTCACCACTGGGCACAGTAACAATGAAACCTCGAATAACCCTGCCAACAGGGTCCAAATTGAGAAACCACACAGGGTTAGGAGAACTGACCTAAGGCCCTCTGTGACTTCTGGCAACACCAGAGATGGGCTCTCTGGCAGACTGGTCTCATTCTAAATTCAGTGTGTTACAGCAATGCACCATTTTATTCTACTAGTGGAAAACCTGGTAGGTAGTTCTATGAAGTACACATAAGTGCCCCTCACATCTGGATTCTGGGCAGTCTTTCTGGGCAGCTGAGAATACAAAGTCCACACTACTATTTTTAAAAAGTCCTTACTTCCAGACAAATCCTCTGAGACTTGATATACATTATAGTCTCCTTAAATTTTTATTACATATGACACAAGAAGATAAAAGGATTAGCAAAGTCGGCACATTTTAACGTCTGGCTTCCATTACACTTTTGTGGTACCATAAAGAATTGTTTCCCCATTTCTCTTTTTACCATGAAAAAAGTAAGTTGGGCCTGGCTGGGCATGGCTTGGTGGTTGAGCGTCAACCTATGAACCAAGAAATCATGGTTCAATTCCTAGTCAGGGCTGTTTCGGGCTCAATCCCCAGGGTGGGGCATGCAGAAGGCAGCTGATCGCTGATTCTCTCTCATCACTGATGTTTCTACCTCTCTCTTCCTTTCTGAAATCAATATGTATATGCATTTAAAAATAAATCTTAAAAAAAGTAAGTTGGCATAGAGATGAATGATACAAGCTGTGGAGTCAGAATCCATGTAGGACTAGATCCTGGCTCCTGTTACTGGTTGTCCAGCACCCAACAAGCTCCTTATCATTTTTAAGCTGTGATTTCCTCATCTGTAGAATGGGAGCCTCCCCTACTTCAAAGACTGATTGTGAGAACTGAATGAGATAGTGTATACAAAATGCTAAGCAAAGTGTTTGCTGCGTGATTCAATAGCAACAAAAGAGGAGACAGCGAAAACATCAATCATATCAGAAGAATGCATTGAAAGACTTATGAGGTAGTTACTGCTCCAGGAAATTTTTTTTTCTTTTACATATTTAACATAAATGCTGCACTTGAAAGAAACCATTACAAATAATGACAGATCACATTTTCCTTATCAAACAATCTCTCTTGAGAAAGGAAGGCCTAGCACGAGAAAGAATGATAAATGTTTATTCAGAATTTCTTTGAAATCTCAAATCTCCAGTTAGAAAAAATAAAGGTAGAAACAAACCAAAATCCTTACCATGTTTCGAACGCTGGTTGTCTTTTTGAGTGGTTAGTTCCTGAACTGCTTTCCGAAGGCAGGGAAGAAACTCTGGATGACACATTATTCTCATGGAAAGAATTATCTGGACGTGGAGATGGCACTAGATAAAGAAAGTCACTAATGTACTCCTTTGGTCAAAGCACTATTCAAGTTATTCTATTGTATTTTTTCTCACATAAATAAAACCCAACTATGCAAAACCTATCCTTAGTTTGAAGTAATTTTTAACAATATGTGTGCTGGAACATACAAACTACCATTTAAGTCTTGACACTTGGGAGGCAGCCTCAATTATATATTTTTAAAACTAAATCCCAAAGAAATTTGGTTACTTGTACAAGAATACAACTTTTTCTCTAAGTTCTCAATCCAGGAATTAACAAAGAAAAACCAAATTGTATTTGAGTAAATACTTTTCTGCTTTTTAGGTGAGGGTTACTATTTTTTTCTGTCAATTTCTAAGCTTGGTCATAAATCAAAACATATTGCAAATTTCATCACAAAAAGAATATACAGGCTGTATATCAAGATAAATGACACCATTTCACTTGACTCTTGACCAGTACAATGGAAGTATTCTAGAAACATCTATCATTTCAGTGATACCACTAAATCTTCATCCAGTTAGATTTAGTAAGATTATTGAAATAGCAGCTGTCTCCAGATGTTCACTTAGTTAAATCTTTTCTTTCTATTTGTACACTTTCTAAAATAAAAAAGTGGGTTATCAGGAAGACAAATGAGGGGCTTTGCTGATATTAACTGATTTAATTTACTTGCAAGCAAAATAAAACTGTGGATCCAGATTCATTAATTAGAATTTTGTTAACATTTTATATTAAAGTATATTCCACAGACATCTACAGAAATAACATGGTCCATTTTAGAAGTAAAACTTATAGTGATAGAAGAAAAGGCTTTTGTTCATGTATTCTACAAGATTGTTTTAAGTAACTTTACTCTGAATTAAAATTTTAATTCATAAGATTCTAAAGTAATCATGGCATGAAAAAAGAGTACATTAAAAGGTATATTCAGCCCTAGCCAGTTTGACTCAGTGGATAGAGCGTCACTTCGGACTAAAGGATCCCAGGTTCGATTCCGGCCAAAGGCACATACCCAGGTTGTGGGCTCGATCCCCAGTGTGGGGTATGCAGGAGGCAGCCATTCAATGATTGTCTCTCATCATTGATGTTTTTCTCTCTCCCCCTTCCTCTCTGAAATCAATAAATACATTTTATAAAAAGGTATATTCAATGCCTTATGCTTTTTTTCAAAGGTAGCACTAGGAGAAAAAAGAGTAGCTTAATCATTCAATATACATTTAGTCCTGAATAACACTTATATGTATTTATTTAGCTCAGGTTCCTGGTTAAAATGACCAAGCAGCTATCCATTCTGCACCCCCCAATTCCTGCCCCTTTCCAGCTGTCCTCCCTAATTAACACAATAGTGAGAAGCCAGGCAATGTGGGTATGGAGGTTGTGTGGAAGGTTTTGAAAAGCTGAGCCTCCCTGACCCAGGACCTTGCCCCACCCTGATGGGCTTGCTGTCTGTCTCCTTACTATAGGCTAAGGCTCCCCAGGAACTCCTCAAAGAGGATTCCTTTCTCTGTCAGCATCTCCTAAATCCATACAGGCCCCCAAAGCATCTGTTTTAGATTCTATTAAACACTGAAGTACATTTCAAGGCTATGCAAGATTTTAAGATTTTCTTTAATTCAATCAACAAATATTAATGAAACTTCCAGGCAGTATGCTAGTCAATGAGGGTGAAAGAGGAAAAGATAAAGAGCTGCACAATCTTTCGAGAGAGAAATGCAGACAAAGAAGCAGTACCATGTGGTCTGTGTCATGTTAGAGCCCTAAACAAGGAATCATGGGTGGAAGAGGGGAGGAAACACTTTGGGTGGGCAGGGAAGACATCACACTGCAAAGAACCTCACAGGAGAATCTTAAAAGGGACAGAAACAAGCTATCCAAGCAGTGGGAGGAGTGAGTTTCAGGCCAGAGGAGGGTGTGGCATGCGTGAGTACCACAGGCTGGTCACCAGAAAGGAAGAGGAGCAGCTGGAAAGGATAGCAGAGCCAGGGAATGGGAAGTGTGAAATGCCATCCTAGGGAATTCAGATTTTGTCTTGATGCCAATGGGAAGCTGGCAGAAGACTCTCAGAAGGTGAGAGATAGAGGAATGTGGATGAGGTGGTGGAGGCAATGGGTTGCCTTGTTCTATTTTTCTTCCTGTAGCATTTATTACTTTTATTGCTCTATATAATTATTACATTTAGTGCTGCTCTCTTCCCATGAGGATGTGAGGTTGAAGACCTTCAACAGTCATATTCACTGCCATGTTCTAAACTAGAAAAATGCCAGGCATACAGGTGACATCAGTAAGTATTTTATCACTGAATTAAATCAATGAATGGTGTGGTCAGAACACAGCTTCAGAAGGATCATTCCAGAGACTGTTTTGATGGTGACCTTGGAAATAGGAAGATTAATCAAAGAACCCAAGTCAGAAGCCCCGAGGACCTCAAATTGGACAGCGGGACCTGATGCTGGGAGAAGCACTGGAAGGTGACAGCGCAGGTGAATCACACTGACCTGAAGCCAGGGCAGTGAAATGTAGGGGAGGGTATGGTCTGCAGGTATAGTGAGGGACAGAGAGAGGACCCTTTTGGGAGTCAGGGGCCAGGCTTACCTCGGTAGAAGCTGCCAACTCTCCTTGGAACAGGATCATTGTACAGATGTCTATTTTCTTTGGGGGCAGTGCCATCATCAGAGTGGGGGTCATGATATGCTCCACCCTGAGAGAGGAAAGAGGTTTATATAAGGTAAAAGGCCTGTGAACTTCGAATAGCACTCCAGGGTCTTTTTAAGAGAAAATTGAGAATTATGGCATGAGGAAAACTACTTTATAAGTCAGTTCAAATTATTTGTGAGAGACTGGGCATGGATACATTTTAAAAGATAGGCTGTAATGATGCTGTATGACCAATCTTTACCGACAGACATTATCATATAAGGTAGCAACTCTGGAGAATTCAGACCTCAGATTTCTGCCGCGTGTGGAATGCAGAGTTGCCTTCTCTGGAGGGTTCTTTAACGGAAGATCTTGCCACAGTCATCTCTGGAGGGAGCTGTTCCCCGGGCTGGAAGTCAAATTGAAAAGGATTAATAAGAGTCCTTATAAATTATGAAAATCACCTAAATTGCCATGGGCTTTATTTGGTATAACCAGTACCTAAACTGACTAAAAGAAAAAATGTTAGTTGGCTAAAACATAAATTGTCCTGTAAAAGAGTCATCTGATGAATGTAAAATAAGTCAAATAACTGTCACACAGATGGAAAGTGAAATTCTCATTAAAGTTAAGGCGAGCAGGGAATGAATTATTCTGAAAATAGTTCAATTAATTATTAAAAACAAAGAAAATGATCTTCCTAATATCTAGATGGCCATGGGTCTGTTCAGCACTCGAATTAGAGATTCTATTACTTAATTCAACAATTCTCTAGCAGATTTTAGGCTGAGTTCTCCAAAAAGTACTGTGCAGATCCAAAATTATTTTTCATGAAGAATTTATATGGCATATGCAGATGAAAACTAAAGTTCTTTGGATATATCAAGGAATAGAATCAATACTCTTAATAATTTCTGTCTTAAATTTCTCTAACTACAGTAGTTTATGTACTTAAGTTCTCTTCTGAATCTTCTCTAGGATAGCAGTACTTATATCTCATATATTTCCTTAACCATAATTATAACACTGCTGATCTCAGGAGACACTACCTATTTCTCTCAAGGATGTGATTCACAAGCTAAGAGCAGCACTGGTCCACAGTGGTGTTCAATGAGGGGAAAAGCAGCATTTTCTACTCTCAGAAAAAAAGATTAAGGAACAAAATTACCAAGCCATTAAGAGGAGTTAGTTGCATTGTGTATTATCATGAGCCTTATGTGATGTATCAAAAACATTTAAAATTTAAAATCTGAGTCTCTCTTTTTCCTCTTCACTCCCCAAATGTACTATGAATGGATTCTTAGCAGGAAATCATCCAATATAGCTATTCTTCTTTCTACTTTATGACAAGATCTCATATGAATGCTATCACCTGTAGTGTTTACAAAGGCCTCTAAAAAAAGTATTTTAGAGAACAAATGATTTACATCTAACCTAAACTCTTAAATGACAGTGCCAGTCCAGTCCCCATACTCTTGAACATAGCCACAACATTTTGTAAGGGAGTGATTCCCCTCATTTATCCAAAGATTTAGTTATTGTCAAGCTGTCTGCCATCTCTGTGCCTTTAAAGTTGTACTGTCTTGTAGGTTGGCACTGTACATCCTGAACTGGACCTAACATTCAGTAACAGTTGGATCTGTGCTTAGCCCACAGTAACTATTTATAATTAGCTTATTTTCACCATGTTCAAAGTATTTTTTTCTGGAGCTCTCAAAAAGCCAGTCCACTTTCCAAGTTCAAGCTTTTTGTTTTTCTTACTACTTCTCTGTTTACACTATGCTTAGTGCTAGCATGTTTTACCTGGGTTTGACCTTAATGTCTATGGGTATCTACCAGGCTCTAGAGATCTTTGTAGGCCCTAGAGGTTCTCTCCTCTCTAGAGGGATTCCTTGGGGGCTCCTCCTACCACTGCTCTGACTCCAATCATGACATCTCTTGCTTCTCCTCTCACCTGGGTACCAGACGGTCTTTCCAAGCTCGTGGAGAACACTTCTGCCTAGAGACCCAGGGTCACTTCGACCTCAAGATGTCAGCATGAAACAGTAAAAAGAGTGCTGGCTAGGGACCTGGACATTGCCTCATGATCCCAGCTCTGCTTTGAATTAGTAGACTTGGACAACCCAGTAAACATTTAGGAGCCTCAGCATGCTCATTGTGAAATGAAGGGGTTGAATTCAATGGTTTCAAAAGTCCTCTCTTCTACTCTGAAAAGGAGCTCCTAGAAAAGCAACTCTGAAGGCTTTCCTTTTCCTCTGTTTTGTCCTTCAATTCACAAGTCCCCTTGTTTCTACTTCTGAGGAGTCTTTGAGACACACTCTTCTCTGTTTTTCCCATTGGCATCGACAGTCCAGAACATTCTCTCTTCACCTCATGGTTACATTATTGCAAAAACCACCCTAAATCTTTCATTTCCATTCCAGCAAGGTGGAACATGTTGTGATCCCCACAGCACACCATGCTATTTAATGTCTCTCTTACTCTCCTCTTCCTTGTTCTTTTCCGCCTTCCCTTCTAGCAACTTTCCTGATGTTGACTCCATTGTCTTCCCCTAGTTAAGTCCCAGAAGTCTCTGCTTAGATCACACCTCCCCTGGGGGCCTCCCACAAGCCCCTGCCTGACTGAGCGGCTCCTTGGCCCCTATAGCACACACATCTCTCTCACAGTGCAGGCACACACCCAAACATTATTATAATAAGCTATAGTTGGCAAGTGTGCAACCCTCACACTCTAAAAGGGCAGGGACCACATCTTTTTCATCTTTCTAATTAGAGCCAATCATGGTGCCTAGCTCAATGAATGCCTAACACATCTTCATTCTCTCTACAAACCTCTCTACACCCTAGCTCACAGCAAGACCTTTAGTTGCCCCTAAAGTCATTTCTGACTGCTCCTGCTCACAATACTCTCTCCCTGTTCTCAACTCCTATTTATAGCCAGTGCCATAGGAATGTGGTTCCTAATTAGTCCATTGTTATATATAATTTAATCTTCCCTGAGAGAAGATAAGTTTCTCAAGAACCCTAGCTCAGACTCTTCTGAGTGCTTGAGAATACCCAGCACAGAGAAGGTGTTCCATGCCTAAACAATAGCCCCCACCATCACAGAAGCAGCAACAACTAAAATTTGTTCAACACTTACTCTGTGCTGAGCACTGGGCATGGTGCTTTATACACTGTCTTTAATCCTCACAACAACACTCAGATGAGGAATCTGAGGCATAGAGAGGTTGTATCACTTTTCCAAAATCACAGTTTGAAGCACATTGTAGAACTGGGATAATAAACCCAGGTCTGCGGGGCTTCCCAGTTGAGCTCTTAGCTACAGACTGTGCCTGTGACTGTGACTGCTGGTTACTGCCAATTATCTTGCTAAGCCTCCCATGACATTTTCCATCCATATTTTCTGGAATTCTTACATATGCCTATTTGCATAGTTTCTAAAAGGGGAGGACCTTCCCTACATGAAACTCTTCCCCTTCTGACATTGGCTTTTCTCCACTTTCATTTCTTTGATGCAGGTGAATGTTTAATATCACAAAAATATAATAAAAATAAAATCACTCCAAACTGTGTTCTGTTGCAAGAATGCTGCTGCTTTTAAACAGGTATCAGTTCTAGAGTGTGAAGATCAATAAGATGGAGGAAGTATTATGCTAAAAGCATTGCCTTGAGATTTAAAAACAATCCAAAGACCAACCATTAACACTTATCCTGGCCTGATGTTAAATTTCTCTATGATTCTACATAAATTTCAAACTTTTCAATTTGGTTAAGATATTGAATAAGGTCTTAGCAAAAGTGGTTTGGAGCCATTAGAGAAAAATTCCCACAAGTTCTTACTGAATTTTGAGAAAATTAAAAACTAACCCATATAGCCAATGAATTCTATAATAAATCAAAATAGGATGCTCTAAACAAAATATGCCAGAAAGGAACACTTAAGAAAACAGATTTCTGAAACCAAGCTTTGAGTTCTGAGTACTCAACAATTGGGTTAAATAATTAAATTCTTTTTAACAGATTAGTTCTTCAAGTATTGCTTCCCTAATGCATCCTTTCAAGCAAGTACAGACTTTTGCAATAGGGAAAATTGCAGACTGACCCTATTTACCCCTGCACCACCTTCCCATGGTGAACCAACAGACCAGGTCACGGCCCTCAGCTGTACCTGGGGTGATAAGAGCTGCAGACTGTTGGCTCTGGCTGCCATCCCTTGCCCTATGCTCAAGCTTCCGTCCAAGCCTTTGGCTCTCACTTTGTCCCGGGTCACATACATGGAATGTCTATGTGGACGCTGTTGGGAGGAGAAGGGGCTGGTGTAGCCCAGTCCATAAGAAAAGGATTCATGAGGTGCAGACAGTGAATGAGAATGGCTGCTGTCCACGTGGTCTGGTAGCTTCAATTCGTCCATCGTTTTTGAATGCCTGGCTGTGGTTCGGCGTGAGTCCAGAGTGCCCTCACTTCGGTTATTTCTTCCAGAGGGGCTGAGCAAAGTTCTTGTGTCGCTGTGCCTGGTGGGGGTTGGGCTTGTTGGAGAGTTCAAGTCCAAGCAGCTGGATGGGAAATACCTATTGGTGTTGGACTCTGCAATTTGGGCCCTGGATTCGGAAAGGTTGCTCACAGACTTGGAGTCACTCAATGCCCCGTGGCTTTTGGTCTTGGTCCGGTAGGAAGGACTTCTAGAGGACTGGGGAATGGTGTCAATGTAGCTGTGTCGACTCTGCTTTTCACTGGGCTGCAGTGTTCCGGCTTTGCTCTGAGAGCTTTCCATAAATGAGTGCCGGTTCTGCTGTGATCTGGTGTTTGACTTGAGGTACTTTGTGCCCGGGCCTTCTGAAGGCTTTGGGTCAATATTGAAATCAAACTCAGACTTTGACTTGGTTTCTTTTGGGCTGAGAAGGTGTGTTAAGTTGTTGTTGGTAAGATCTTTGCTGGTGGACCCAGGCTGGCTGCTTGCTTGATAGGTTTTGGTGTGCATGGGGCTAAGAGTAGCTCCAGCAAGGTTTCCATTGAGGAAGCTTTCGCTGGCGGGTAGACCTTCTTCAGCCCGGGGCAGACCCACACTTAGGTTCTGGATGTCCTTGCTATTAGATCTGTGATGAGACTGCAAAGCAGTACTTTTGCTGGCTTGATTTCTATATTAAAAACAACCCAAAACAAGTGTATCAGTTTTCCTCAATAGCAGACACACAAAAAGTATCATAAAAAAAGAACAAACACTTAAAATACCTCAAAGTTTAAAAACATTAAGTCTCAAACTAGAGTCAACAAATAATAAGTAACTATAAGCAGTAAGTGCCTTAGATCAAATCATTCTGCAAGCACCAGTCCTGATTAAATGATTTGGACATCCTTAAAAGCTCAGCTAACTTGCTGCCAATATAGTTTCTGATAATCTGGGAAAGCCTGCTTTTGCTGTGTTGCTGCTCACATGAGTGTTGGTTACAGAATGCCTGCTAGGACAAAGAGAGTTGAGCTATAGATAAACCCTTTATGACTCTTTTTGTCTGCTTAAATGTCAGAAGGCAACATTTACACTTAAAGGTCATTGTGTTCCTTGAACTTCGTTTTTATTTGCCAAACTCACGGCCTGCCTCAGAGGTACATACTCACAATATATACACAGACACCAGTGTCTCTTTTGTCTTTAGCCTGTATCATCAAAGAATGAGAATTCTAGCAATGTACTCAATAAGAGAAAATGACACTCTAAACAGAAATGTAAACTGTCTAGTGAGGTCTGTAGGAAAACACGATGATCAATGTTTATGCTTCAGTGAAGTGGCAATACTTGGGGTACACCAGATATTTCCTTGTAGACTCAACAGGAATGCATCTCGAACTGGATTTCAGGGATCTAAAGAATTCATTTCTCTCCAAAAGACACAATTTATTCTCTTCTTCATTTCACACGTCATTATTGCAAACTGACTGAGGCCTTCTTTAGGATTTAAAGCTTTATTTCCTACTTGGTTTAAAATACAAAACATAAATCTAGAGGAAAACTTTGTCCTCTATTTGAAAACTGAAACTAACATCACAACCAGGTCATTTTGTCCTATTGTAATTATTTAAAGGATCACATTGTACTTTGAGATAGGTAAGAATGTTTTTAAGTGAAAAAGAATACCCTTTTCCTGCATTTAAAAAATTTTTCTGCAAATATTGTTATTGATAATGATGGTTTCATTTGGGAGCGTTCTGTTCCCATCACACACTAACTGGAAAGAAAGTCACATCTCCCTCCGCGCCCCCCCGCCACCCATGGAATAGTAATCTGTGAAACAATGTCTTCCCATTTCCCCTGAGAACCCACTTGCTCAGGCATCAAAGGTAAGGGTCCTTTTCCTCTCCGCCTACCTTTCAGAGTATTAAAAAGTATCTGATATCAAGCAAGCCTGTACTAGTGTGGAAGGCCCCATCTCCTAAATGCACACTCACTAATATCTCACAGTTGGGTCATAAGAATTGCAGCACTAAGTAAAGTCACTTATCTACAAGCTAACTAAATGGCAAATCCCAGACCTAGAAAGATGTTACAAAAAAAGGAAAGTTTAGCCTGGCTGGTATGGCTCAGTGGTTGAGCGTCGAACTATGAACCAGAAGGTCACAGTTCAATTCCTGGTCAGGGCACATGCCTGGGTTGCGAGCTCCATCCCCAGTGTGGGGTGTGTAGGAGGCAACCAATCAATTTATTCTCCCTCATCATTGATATTTCTATCTTCCTCTTCCTTACTCTCTGAAATCAATTAAAAATATTTTTAAAAAGAGAAAAGTTTCACTTTCCATTAAATGATGTCAACAGAGTCTATCTAGGTCAATAAGGGACAGCCCCCCAGAGTCGTTAGTTATCTCAGTTACTAGAATATCTTAGCAATTTTTCAAAACCCCAATGATGATAGACAAACAGTCTCACTTATAAATACACATGACTGAGTGTGTTGGTTATTTCCCATTTGCCCAACCCCCAATCCACTCTACTCCTCTTTGCCCCATCCTGGGTCTCAGGAGTCCAATGCTGTAGACTGCATCACCCAAGCTCCATTGCCCTCTAACTCCCTGTTGGGCTTAGCAGTGCAAGGGGCTGGGGGCTATCTTCCCTGCTCTTCCAGACATCAGTACCCTGACTCAGATCACATCTGTGTCCCTCTGTATTACAGCTCCCACGGGACAGCTCCTTCTGTCTGGTTCCCCTGGGCTCCCATAACTCTATTTCCTCCCCTTTCTCCTTCAGGTCTACAAAGAATAATAGCAGGAATAACACATGCAGACACTGTGAAAAGTCCAAAGCTCCAGCCAGGGAAGAATAGAGAAAAGTGAAGATGGCTGCTAGAGTTTTGAAAATCTTGGAAACACTGTTCTCAATGTGGAGCACAAACCTACACATGAATTTGAAAAGAATTTGAACCTGCTCCCAGGCCTTCAAACAAACAAAAAATAGGTAAGAATGGTTTATAAGATGTGAGGGAAACAATACCAAAACCAATCATTTTAAAGATAGTAAACAACTGTAAAAAAGACAACAACCCCCAAAACAAAAATAAAAACAGTCACACCAATGCAATTAAGCAGAGAAATACAGGGCAAAATGGTTATTGACAATTTATGGATGCACTCACAGATCTAAAAAGTACCAGATCTTGAGCTTTCAAAATTCCATTAGATTAAGAACATGGAGAGAAAATTGGGGGGAAATAAGAGAAACTTATATTCAAAAAATTTCATATTAAGAATTATTATTTTCTATTTCTCTTCTTATAGTATACTAGAGGTCCAGTGCAGCATGGATTCGTGCACCAGTGGAGTCCCTCAGCCTGGCCTGTGCCCTCTCGCAATCTGGGACCCCTTGGGGGATGTCGGAAAGTTTTCCCGCTCCCAGAAATAGAGGTTTTTTGTTTGTTTAAGATTATGCTGAAAATTACATTTTAAAAAACACCAATTTTAAAAAACACTATCTTCCAAACTGACTTTACTGTTTCCATATTCTTATTCTTATGAAAAATAACTTCTCAAATCAATAGTTAAAAGTCAAGAGCAACAAAACACAAAACCCTTTTATAGAGCCAGACCTACTGGGTTCAGTTGCAAAGATTGTCCTCGGTACCTCCCAACCATCTGCGTTTGGTATCCTCTTCTACCTCCAGAAATCCTCTTGCTCTAACCTACCCTTCTTCCCCAGGTATCACTCCCTGGGTCCCATTTATACAGAATCTTCTAGCTCATGAGGCTAGAACCATCCTTAGTTGCTAACCCATGCTACCTTTCCCAGGAAATGCATAGGTTTCCATAATATACTTGCTAAAGATAAGAAAGTCTTTAAGACCTACATGACTCTTAAATTGTGGTTCTGAATCATGTAATAAGCATAAGGAAGATATTTTTGAATAAAGAGGGCTTTCCTTCTTTTCTCTAATCGCATCATTTAAGCACCCACCTCCTCCACCTACTTGTAAGACCAACACTGCATCTGTATTTCCTTAAAAGGGAATATTTACCTATTAGACAAAGTGCTGCTTTCCACGTGGTAAGGTTTTCTTTTTGCTGACCTTGAAGGGGAACGATCCAAAAGTCTCTGGGTTTGAAACGCAGGGTGATTCAAACACTGTTCTGTCAAGTATCTTTCAGCTGGGTCCAACTTCAGTAAATTCTTAGGAAATAAAGTTAGGATGGGAAAGAACATTACAACATCAAATTTAAACTGTCTTAAAAACCTTATTTTCTTATAGAAGAAATGCATGGTCATTGCAGAATATCTAGCAAATACAGTTTAGCGTCCCCCCAAAATTTTAAAGGACTATGTAAATCACCCATAATCTTACCACTGCTGTCCTCTGGGGATATGCCCTTTCAGCCCCTCTTTGAATATCACATATAATATTTTCTTTTACAAAATCTGGCTCACATTATACACTTAAGTTTTGTATCCTGTACTTCCCAATTATTAATCAAAAACATTATTTATACCACCATAACATTTTAAATATTTTTGGAATAAGTATATAGTCATATGAAAGAATACACATTCCTCATCTTTCTCCTGTCCCCCGCTCTGGAGGCAGCCCATGCTACCAGTTTCTAGTACATCTGTACGTATCTCCATTTGTTCTATACATATATATCTCTATCTGCTCCTTTTATTTACCCATACAGAAGCATACACACAATGGTCTGCTCTTAGTTTTCTTTCACTGGACATTAGATCTTCTGAGATCATTTCATATCAGTAAAGAGTTATAACTCTATGGATGTACCTTAGGTTGTTTTTAGCAATTCCCTAATAATAAACATTTTGGTTGTTTCCCTTCTTTTATTATTATGAACAATGTTGCAACAAAAAAACTTTACAACATGTTTTTCTATATAGAAGTTTGTGGTATGAATATACCATGATTTATTTAACCAATCTCCTACTCTTGGACATTTAAATGGCTGTCACTTTTCACTATTATAATTAATACAGTGGTGAACACCTGAAATTTTTGTATACATCCAGGATCCCTTTCACAGGATAAACTCCTAGAGATGGAACTAGTAGGTATGCTAACTTTTAAAGATTATTCTCTGTGTTGCCAAATTACCCCCTAGGAAGTTTGTCTCAAATTATACTCCTCTCAGAAATTGAGTCTACCAATTTCCTGGCACTCTCATCAACAACAGGCATTATCATTCTTTTTAGTGCTTGTAAATTATATATTTTAATAATGGCATCTCATAGTTGTTTTAATTCATACCTTTGATGACTAGTGAGGTTGAATATCTTTGTTCACTGGTTACTTATCTTCCTTCTTTTCTTATTTTTCTATCTGTGTATCTATTCTAATTTATTTCTAAGTGTTCTTTATTCATTAAGGTACTAACCGTTTTACATTGCACAGATTATATTCTTTTACAACTAAAAGGTTTTCTTCTCATAATATTTATCTTATTAGTAATTGGACAGGATTTTAAAAGGTGACTCATTATTAAAACTAATTGGTTTTATTGACGAATTAAATATATAAAGAAACACAACCTGGGGGGTAGAGGAGGCCAGGGGAAGGTCAAGGGGGAAAAAAAGGAGGCATATGTACTACTCTTTATAATACTTTAAGCAATAAAACAAAATTTTAAAAAAAGAAACAACCTACATAACCTAATAAAACTCAATAGAGCACACTTAACTTTTCTCTTTGAGTGAGGAAGAAGGGTAAAATTCCAGTATTTCCAAATCCACCTTTAGATCACTTTCATTGGTTAGCCAAGAGTAATCCCTTTGTGATCCACTGTTGAACACTGATAGTAAACCTAGATTTGCTCCCAATAAGCCAGAATTCAATTTTAGACAATCACTTTCAACCTAGCATCACAGAGAATTTGAAATGCGATCCTTTCATATACTAACACATTCACTTTGGGTCAGAATCTGGAAACCTAAGCCACTGCTTACATGCAAATGGATTTACATTCATGTTGACTCAGATACAACTCTAAAATTACCTCAATTCTTTCTTCTTCCTTATTAGAAAACAAAAACTGTGGAGGTGTATAAAATGATTTCTCACTGGCAGTTAAAACAGTTAAAGTCAAAATGATTTCAACTGCATGATACTAGTTAAAACAAAGGAAAGTCAGCCTCTGAGTCGTATTTTAAATTAGATGTACACGTGAACTTTCAGAAGCCAAATATCTACTAGCATTAAGGTGCTATTTTAATTTAAAATTAGCAACCGTAGAAATTACTACACATACATGCAAAGAACTATTTTTATGTTTATGAATATAGCTGTTAATTTTCAAATTACTTGGAAGGATGAGATCATTATGAGGAAAGAATAAAACAGCATAATTTTTTAAAAAACTAAAATAGAACTCATATAATTATTACAGTTTTCTTTAAGTTATTAGGGGCTTGGATTAATTCTGGGGACTTTTATTCCCACTAAAATGGCTGACATGTATAAACAGATGCAGAATGAGACGGCCATTTTAGGTACTTATAAATGGATTAAAGTATCAAATCTGCTTTAGGGAAATGGCATAGAGAATACATTTCTTCATGAAAAGGTAAATGGTACTATTTATTTTTTCAAATTCATTGTAAAAGATAACTAAAAGACAAAAGGAATAATTCTATTTATATTAATATTCAATAATAACAAGGCAATATCTTTGGTAATAGAAATCAGAATCGTGGTTTCCAGGAGTAGGGAAGATGGAGTGTACAGTCTGAGAGGCAGTCATGAGGAGACTTCTGGAATGTTAATAATTTTCTATATCACAATTTGGGTGGGGTAACACAGATATACTTACGTTACGAAAATTAACTGAGATATACACATAATTTGTATACCTTATGAATATATATTTTAATAAAATGGTTCTTTAATGTTGAGAAAACTTAAATAAATAGGAATTAAGCTGTTTAACTTCCAAACTGGTATAAATGCAGAGATTCAGGTTATCATTGATGCTTGTAATTATATTTGGTAATGATTTAACAGGGAAAGTTCAATTATCTTTAACTATAAAAAGACAAAAGGCAGAAAACTTGAAATTGCATTTAATTCAGCTCTTCTACTTTATTATATTTATACTAGAGGCCCGATGCATGAAATTCGTGCATGGGTAGGGTCCCTAGGCCTGGCCGGTGATCAGGACCAATCTGTGGGGCCACTGGCGGGGTGATCAGGGGGCCTCTGCTGGCACCCGCCTTGGCTGGCCTGGGGCCTGCAAGCTGGGACCAGCTCTGCCTCCTGGTAGTCAGTGCACGTCATAGTGACCGGTCATTCTGCTGTTTGGTTGATTTGCATATTAGGCTTTTATTATAGGATTTTAAAAGTTACCAAATAATTAAGACCCTGGTAAGTAAATATTGATTGCATGAAAGAGCATATTGACAAAACCCAACTGATTTAAGAGATAATTTACGCCTAATTAACCTGAGCCTTGAGGGTTCTTTTTTTAATAGCATCTCTCAATCTGTGTTCAGAAGAACACTAGTGCTGTGGAGTTTTATTTTTAAAAAATGTATTCGGTATTTAATTAAATTTGGGAAATGTTGGGTGAGACAGAAATGCTTCTTTGCTGTGGGATTTCTGAGAGCCTTTATAGGTTAATGAATATGGTATGTGGCCTTTCCCAAAAGCCACGCCCCTCCCCCACCTCTGCCCCACGCCTATTTACAGTGTTCCTTGGCACACAGATTAACATAGTTTAAAGCACAGCAAAGTTCTGAGAGCACTGTTCAACAATTTCCAACTGTGCTAAGTATGCCTTTTGAAGGCTCTGTGCACAGTGTACCCACCTCTGATTTTGATGGTTGTCTGAATGGGCATATAACAAACCTGATCCATTAACAACTGTTTTTTAAAGGTCTACTTAAAAAAAAAAACCAGCACTTGCTTATGCACTGACTGGCTATAATGAAAGCTGGAGAAGTGTGGGGAAAAAAATAGTTCTCACTCAAGGGGCTGACTTTGTCTACTGGAGAAGAAAACCATGAATAAAAACGGTGAGAATGTTTTCAGTAGTCCAGAGCAGGAAGACCTCCTGGACAGGGGCACTAGCAACGGGAGGAACACCCAGGCCCAGTAGAAGCAGTACTGTCAATTATCTGTGTCAAAAAGAGCCAAAAGAGCCAAGGCTAGGAGAGAAGAGGCTAAGTTAAAAAATGAACAGAATTAGTTAAAATAATCTGATAAAATAATCTTATGAGAGGCCTTATATATCATGCAAAAAAATGTTAGAATCTCTTTTCTTTCAATATTCATTTTATGATTTGTTTTAAAACCCAATGCTTGAAAAAAAACACCTTATATTCAGCTCTTGAGTGCTGAATAAATTTAATTATTTCTTATTATTTATATTTAGATTGTTATTATTCTGTCCATTTTAGGATTATAATTTAGGTATCTCACAGTCCTGTTTAGACGAAATGTTATAATACCAGATACATCTGCTATTTAAAATAATTTCCATGTCTTTTAACACGATACAGTCCCTATTATTCACCATTATACATCTATTAACAAAACATTTAATTTGTAAAAGCAGGCTATGGTCACAATTAAGACACAAGAGAACCCACAAACCAAAAGACATTTCATACAGACAACATCAACTTGTCCCACCTTCATTAAGTCAAGTAAAACACTGTTTAAAATTCCAAGATATCTTCTCTCCAATGACTGAGGATGGTTAACAGCTGGAAACTGGAAGAACAACATGACAAGGTGTTAGCACAGGAGGAAGGGTATACCTGTGTGTGTACTGTCATTGATGGAGAAGGTAGCAGCCGAACAGAAGTCCTTGCCCTAGTGCCAATCCAAGTCAAATTGATCTCATATGCATATTACTTTTGGTATCTATGTATCTGAGGTATGGATTAATAGAACTGGGTATTAAATAAAGGGAAAACTCACAGGTGAAAGATGATACTAAATCTGGTCAGACAATACTGAAGCATGCAAAACAAACCAAAATATAAACATTTGAAACTGTTTCTATACAGTATTGTCTGCTTATATAGAGAATTCAGTTACTATACAGTTAATACTGAATTTATCTGCTTATACAGACAATTCTTGTCTTTTTCACAACAAGATGTCATTTACTCCTGAAAATTAGAGGGGGAAAAAAGAGGAAAAAGACAGAGAGGCCAGTTCCTGAGAAGCCACAGAAGTAGACATGGTGAATTAAGACATACATTGTATTATTGCTTTTATATACTTTTTAAATGACCTGTCTTCAATCCCTTCCTGTATGTAAGTTGGAACAGAAGGCATACAGGCTCCTAAGTTAACAAATGCATTTTTTAATAAAATGAGGGGAAGAGGTCAAGTTTATTTAGATGTTCTGTCCTTCCCTCACATTTCACAATATCTAAGTGGATGGTAAAGTATTAGAGCCCAATTGCATAAACTCCCTCCCAATGGGAGGGCTACTTTGCCTTTAATATATATTTCTTTTATACCAACATAAGAACATTTTGAAGTACTGAAATCCCTACACATGCTAAATGAGTGGATGGGAGGAATGGTTATGTGGGAAAACAAACCAGGCCTTTAGGAGTGATTATGACCTCATCCCCACTGTGCCAGGTAGGGCAGGAGAGAGAGAATATGAGTAAGACCTAAACCTTGCCCTCAAGCACTACTCAGTCAGGTGGGAAAGCAATTGTAAGTCAACTGTGCAGCTGTAAATTCCATGTGGAGCTCACAGAAAGGAGAGACCCAGGTGGTTTGCAGCTGTAGAAGAAAGAATCCATAGCTAATATTTGAGCCAGGTTTTGAAAGATAAGAAAAATGTGAGGATGGCGAAAAGTAGGACAGCATCTTCTACACAGAGGAAGTAGAAGAAGTGCCATGAGCTGAATTAACTCAGACACTAAGGCAACAACCTAACACTGATTTCTGAGGGAAGTGATGGTACATGAGGCATTTTAGCAATGATCATTCTTCTTATTTTAGAAATAAGAAAGGTGATGACCAGAAAGTTCAAATAACTTGTTTGAGGCAAATCACACGATGAAAAGGAAGTAGAACTAATTTGACCCCAAGTCTATAGTCCAAACCCACACTCTTCCCAAACCTAGGTACTTCTCTTCAGAGAGGTATAAAGGTTCCTTTGGGTGTTGTCAGAGCATTGGTTATTAGCCCAGAGACAGAGATACCTGTCTTATTGTGATAAAAGACTATACTGGTATTTTAGTGACTATTTTGCCCATGAGGTCTATTTTATGCTATCAGATACCACTTCCTTTTTTCCCCTCAGGGTAACATTTTCTAAAGGCAATGTGAAAAGACTGAAGTGAAGATGGAAGGTTGGAGCAATCAGTTTGGGAGCAGCTGTCAATAGTTCAGGTAAAAGGTGAAAGAGCGAAAGCAGCATTAGAGATGGAGAGAAGTTGAACTTGAGCGCTGACAGCACAAATTGGTTCAAGCGCTCATTCAAATACTCAGAGTCCCACTAAATATGCTGGGCTCTGTGTTAGAGGTTGGAAACACAGTGATAAAACATGATTTCTGCCCTGGTGAGTTTATATTCTAGTGGCTGAGAACTAGACAATTAATAATTAACAAGTTAACAAACACAAATAATTACATACCATGAGAAGTGTTATGATGGGAAAAAGGGTGCTATGGAAGATAACAGAAAGGAGGTGGGGGCAGTATGTTAGGGGGGGTCAGAGAGAAGGGGCATTCCTGGAGCTGAAATTTACAAAATGAGAAGGGGTCGAATAGGGGAAGTCCCTTTACTGGAAGGAGGCACAAGACTCAAATCCAGGAGGTTGGAAAAACCTTGGAATGTTTATGAAAGTCAAAGAAAAAGAAAGGCAAGTGTGGTGACAGTTTGGAGGGAAGGGAATAGAGACCAGTATGAGCTGAGGTCAGGAAGCTAGAAGGACCTGGATCAGGCAAGGTGTCGTAGGCTATGAGAAGGAGCTTGGATGTATTCTCAGCCAAATAAGGAATTCATGAATTATGAATAACTCTATGTCTGAATAGATTTTCCTTTCTGCTAGACTGAGGGTGAGTCCTACCTATTGTCACATTGTTAGCATCTAGTATGACAAATGTTTAATAAGTGCTAGTATGACAAATGTTTAACAACTGTTGAACTCTGTGCATCCTAATTTATAGTCATAATTTGGCTAATTTTTGGCTTACTAAAACAAAAAAAATAAAAGGAGAAAAGAGAAACTTGCTGGAGGTAACAACAATTTGAAAGAGAGAAGAAAAAACAGGAAGGAGATGAGAAACTATACACTTCTGTTTACTCCTTTCTTTGGCATTCGGAGTGGGTGCTGTGTTGGACACTCATGTGTGAAGAGGGGTGCTCTTCAAAGTGAAATGAACTGAGGTCCAGAAACTCAAAGGAAGAAACAAAGTGCTTTGCAAATGTCAAGAAAACACGGTTTGAGAATTATGCATTTAAGAGAAAGAAAGAGAGTGGTGATGAGCTTATTTTATAGTTCCCACAACGGCCACCACCAATTGGCATGCTGGCCCAAACAGGGTAGTTGACAACTAAAAAATGTAGCTTTGAGGGCAGATGAAAGAGAGAAGCAGCCTAGAACTGGCCACTTCCATAAGGTGCTTCTGCAGGCCGGTTGTCCCTCATTTAGGGAAAATTTATATCTTAAGACGCTTTTTAGTATATTTTCTGAAAAGTTTTATACAACATTAGCAAGTCTCAAAAAGGCTGCCCAAGACAATACACTAGTTTGAAAAGAAGACAATGTTTCACTGTCAACAGAAAGAGCCACAAGAACAGCATCTTTAAATCTGAAGAATGTTAAGTATTCATAGTCTTCCTCAAATCACTACAAATATGTCTGTTCAAATAAGCAACAGCCATTTGTACATTTTTATATCTTTTGGGGATGCTTAATATTTTGGATAAACAAACATTCTGAGATAACCAAAGTTTAGAATATAGTAATACCCAAACTAGAAAAGACTTTTAAAAATTGGTACATACAAATTAGGAAAAACATAAGCAGCTCCCACTTTCAAATTCAGGCCACTTTTTAAAATTAACAAATACTATATAAGATTCAAATATAAAATATTATAGTGGGGTTTATAAACATTGCAATGAGAAAGAGAATAGCTAAGCATTCCATTTTGTAATGAACAATGATTTAAATATTGCTGTACTAGTTCCATTTTGAGTTTTCGCAAAGCCTCTTACCCGGAGCCCATGGAAACGAGGATTACTGTAGAAGAGCTTCATCTGCTCAGATGGAAGTGGTCCTAGCACCTTCTGAATGGTAAAGAGCTGGTCAATTTCACTTTCTCCGGGAAATAAAGGTTGTCCATCACTAAGCTCCCCAAGAATACAGCCCACTGACCACATATCTACGGATTTTCCATAGGGAGCTCTGAAAAGCAAAGGGAGAAATTATCCTGGCAATTGAAGAAATATATTTTAATAATTTCCAAATTATTTTGAACAGATTCATGATTTAAAACACATTTATGTATTTAAGGAAATAAAAAAGTGCCATGTGGATAAAAGGGAGGCTAAAAAAAGGGATATCCAAGTAAAAATTCAGAACACAAGTGAATAAATCTATGCTAAAAAAAACCCATCAGTTTAATAACAATTTAGATAGCATACGGTAAGTTGAAATCTATTCACATCTGGGTGTATTTTGAACATGAATAGCTTAATAAACCTTAATACAGTGCACACGCCTGGTAACACCTCACTTGGGGAATGAAATGCTCCCAAAAATTTGTTCTAGGTCAGCAAATTTCAACCTTTTTCATCTCATAGCACACATAAACTAATTAATACAATTCTTTAGCACACCAAAAATAGATTCTTTGCCGATCTGACAAAAATAGGTATCATTTTGATTTATTTACAAAAAATAAAAATAAATAATTAGCTACTCATTTTGCTCCAAAGTGACTTTTTAAAAAACCAGGTACTTATACTTGTATATAAGTATTTATGGTACCAAAGAGAAACCAGACACAACATTATTATATGATGTGACCAATGAGATGCAACTCTATTATATGACCTATATATTTATGGTTCAAGACTGGACATTCACAGTAGATGGCTATTATGTTGGCTGTTGTCATTTTTTTCAATTTGACAATCTAAGGGAAAAGAGGTCAGTGCCTCTGATTAAATCAGGTATTACATGTTTTAAAAATTCTTGTGGCACACTGGTAAATCCAAATTACAATCCCTCTCAAAGAAAATGGACTACGCATCCCAGTGAGTCCAAACAGAGGTACACAGAAGAAACAGACAAAAACAACCTCTGTGGACATCCACATTCTTAATGTGAAAGATTATTAACGAAGATGGCGGCAATAATTCCCCCATTTCCGTACATCTCTCACTTTGTAATGTGACCCTGCCACTCATCCCATCAAAAACTGTAGTTTATTCCTCCATTCCTTGAATCAGGACTTGGCCATGTAATATGCTTTGGCCAATGAGGCAAAAGCCATGCAAACAGAAGCTTGAAAACAACTTCTGGTTTGGGGCTTGCCCTAATGCTGCAGGGAGTTCTGCTATCACACACAGAAACTTGGACTAGCCTACTGGAAAATGAGTCCCCATGGGACAGAGATGGTCTGTCCCAGCTGTGGCCCCACAAACCAACCAGCCTCTAGATGACCTGTCACAGACTGACTGTAGTAACATTAGCAACTCCAGTTGAGACCAGCAGAAGAACCATCCAGCTGAACTCAAATTGCTGATTCCCCCAAATCACTGGCACTCAGAATTGTGAGCAAATAAAATTGTATTTTGTTTAATGCCATTAAGTTTTAGGGTGGTTTGTTACAGTGGAATAGGTAACTGGTATTTCATTAACTGATGTTATTTTCCATAGAGGATCTCAGAGCTAATTATATAGGATCAGCAGATATGCAGATGTCATTCTATTTGAGGAAGATAACTCACCCAAGTAAGAGTTCTGGGGATCGATACCACCTGGTGGCCACATACTCTGTATAATTAGCGTTATTGCCTTCTGATAGATTCCGAGCAAAACCTGAAAGATAACAAAGCCCAAAGATGTAACTTTGAAAAAGAAATAATAATTTCATGTTGGCAAAATATTTCAGTGCTAGCAATATTTTAAAGGAACATGAAAAGAACATAATGACTGGTATTGATGGGCTGTTTATTAATAGTGTTCTTGTTATTTTAAAAGTTTAATCCACTGTTCATATGTCAATTAAGAACATGTATTCACTAAAAAACTAAAAAACAAAACAGTCTCCCTCTGTGCCTAAGGAATCCATGTTTTCAAAATCATCACATGCTTTAATATGCATTCAGAGCATATTTTTTAAGTATAAACTTTTATTCTTTAAATATATTTTTAATTGATTTCAGAGAGGAAGGGAGAGGGAGAGAGAGATAGAAACATCAATGATGAGAGAGAATCATTGATCAGCTGCCTCCTGCATGCCCCCCACTGGAGATCGAGCCCGAAACCCGGACATGTGCCCTTGACTGGAACCAAACTCGGGATCCTTCAGTACGCAAGCCGATGCTCTATCCACTGAGCCAAACCAGCTAGGGCCAGAGCATATTTTTTTAAAATAGTTCTCCCAATAAATACAAACCTTAGGAACAAAATGAAGCCCACAAAAGCCAGAAGTCAAAGCTAAACTAGCGTATCACAGCAGTCATTATATGCTGCAATGTGGGCCATTCATGGTATTTGTATATCTACTGTTGCTGATCAGCTCCAACCATTATAGAAGCAAGTAACAGCTGGCAATTACAGAAACAAAGCAGGCCAAAATTATTTTTATCTCCTAATGTGACTAAGAAGCACATTAGAGGTATTTTAATTACCTTATAGACTCTATTACTATTTTCCCCCAAAGCCATTTCAAGAGGTTTTAGGGTCACAAAATAAACCAGCAGGTAAGTTAATTACCCATCTAACTCACCAAAAGTAATATGGATTTCTTGTAAATAGCTATAGAAAACCAGAACATTAAAATTGGGGGTAAAAATTAAGGTGTATATCAGTTTTGAAAGTGGAAAATAGTATTTCTTAAAATGGAACAGTAAAAAATAAAAACTACAGAAGAAAACAAAACACTAACTTCAGTTAATTAATACTTCTTTGTAAGACATATTTTGAAGGAATATTCGTATTTGTAAATGGGGTTCTTCCAGCTAAACAAAGGAGCTACATGCTCTGGGAGGGAAAGCAATCAGGAAGTCCTCATAAGGGATGCCCAGGGCACAGTAGTGCCGCCATGCTGAACTTCCGGACCATTTAAAATGGTCTTTTCTTTAAATGATGCTAGACTAGGGATACTCTTTTCCTATTACTAACCATTCTACAGGCATCTTTTATAACTTGCTTAACAAATTTCAGTAACTGTGGAGTTTAAGCAGATCACCAACCCCATAGTTCATGGATACACAGTAAAGGGTCTATGAGCTGCACAAAGTCTCAGTATTTGGTGGTTATCACAATTTGGGTAGGAAGTAAAAAAGAGATATTATTCCTGAATATCATACTGCTAAGGAAATGCCAAAAATGCCACGATCAAAATCTTTTAACTATAGTATTCATTATTTTCTTTTTATTCTCCTAAGCACATCTTAAGATGTTTAGGATACAGCAGGACTCTTCTCTGCAATATTCCTTGTCATATAGTATGAAGAAAATTAAGTTCTATATAAAATGTTTTTCTCAAGGAAGCAGGTTCAAAATCTTTGAAAACATTGGCTAAAAACAGTTACACATGCTTCAAATTGCTACACTGCACAAAACTGGTCATTCTAAAGTGATTTCTTGGAATGTTTCCATGTCTCACTTGTGTGCTCCATCTCCTAAGTACTAATCTAACTTTTGTTTACAAAAAGAAGTGACTTCTCATTTATATGTGGAGGTTTATATTGTATGTCATTATATTTGAATATCTGAAAAATTACATTTTAAAAAATTCAAGTTATTTTTCAATATATGGATTAGACAAAACTACAATTTACAAAAGTGATTCATGCCTTAAACACCCCATATTTTTAATACAGAATTTTATACACAGGAAACAATATAGAATTTTCTACTATAAGAAAATACAACTTGAAAACTTCATTATACACTCAACCAGAAGCTGGAGTATTACACATTAATTACTAATCTCATTCACTGAACATTTAAAGAGAATAGAACTGTCCTAAAACCGTCTTTTGATCTTACAGATATATAACATTTGCATTCACACCATACACACGTATGTATTTACATAGGCATATTTTCAATGTTTATGATTATGACTAAAACAATTTCTATCAACATTTAAAATATTTTTTAAAAATTTTATTCTACTCAAACCAGAGGTTATTTCCTAGAAAACTCTCTTTCAGGGGTCATTAACTGACAGACTTATGAATATATATGCACATGCATGTATTTGAATACTCATGAAATAACTACTGCATGATGAATTTTTTAAAATAGTAGACAATACTATGTAGAGCAGAGAGTAGTACTCTTCCTGCTATCAATTTTTCAATATATGACCAAATAAAATGTTTCTCTGCTACTTAAATTAAAACATAAAAATACTTTTAATATGCTTGTGAAAACTACCTATGGGTTATATTAACTCAATTTTGTATAGTAGTCCTCCCTTATCACAGGGGCTACATTCTAAGACACACATACCCTCCCCCTGCCCCCCCCCCCGTGGATGCCTAAAACCACAGATAACACTGAACCCCATATCTGCTGTTTTTTCCCTACACATACATACTTTTTCACTTAAAAGAAGCATTTCACAGCTTATCTTGCACTTTGGAGCCATAATTGGTAAAATAAGGGTTACCTGAACACAAGCACTGGTGTACTGAGATAGTCTATCTGATAACTGAGACAGATACTGTGATTCAATCCCAGGCGAGACAGCAGAAAAGCATGAGATTCCATTACACTACTTAGAGTGACACACAATTTAAAACTTACAAATTCATTATTTCTATAATTTCCCATTTAATATTTTCTGGTCTCAGCTGACCGTGGGTAAATGAAACCACAGAAAGTGAAACTGCAGATAAGGGAGGACTACTGTACTTAAAGGGCTCAATTTATTTTCAACTTACCAAAGTCACACAGCTTCAAAACATCATTGTGGCTGATTAAGAGATTTTCTGGCTTTATATCTGGAGCATCAAGATTAAAAAACAATGATTAAAACATGTCCCATGTACTGCTGATTGACGCCATAGAACACTATAATAGCACCTAACTAGAAATATTCAGTCATTTGAATAGAAACCTGTGGCAGTGAAAAGCAGAGCAACACATTTTATGCTGGTACATAAAAGTTCCATTAATTTCTTTTTGAAGAACATGAAGACCGCAATTTCAAAAATATTTTCCCCTTAAATCTTAAAGGCATTAATTGCATTTTTGAAAGGAATTTAAGGATGAGTGAATCTAGGCCACCACATTTTAAGGAACTATTTTTACTTTTTGAGAGCAAATACCTAGCATTGTATTTACTAGAGGAAAAAATACATATAAGATACATTTTCTGTTATGATTTTCTGTGTAGTTTCTATATTTATATATCTCTTTAGCTTTTCTATGTGGCTCACAATTATAAATCTCTAATGTTGAATGAAGCTATATTGAATGTGTCAAAGTAAGATTTCTCATTTTTTCCATGGATCTTTTGAAGATGTGGTGGGAGTTGAGGAGTAGAAATACACAGAAAATGCAAATTAATATCCCCCTTGGAAGGCATCTCACAACTGCATTTTTATTTTTTTTAAAATATATTTTATTGATTTTTTACAGAGAGGAAGGGAGAGGGATAGAGAGTTAGAAACATCAATGAGTGAGAAACATCAATCAGCTGCCTCCTGCACGCCCCCTACTGGGGATGTGCCTGCAGCCAAGGTACATGCCCTTGACCGGAATCGAACCTGGGACCCTTGAGTCCGTAGGCCGACGCTCTATCCACTGAGCCAAACCGGTTAGGGCACAACTGCATTTTTAGAGAACCCATCATCTATCCCATATGGTAGAGGTGAAAATGGAGGAAGGGAAGGGGTAGAAATAAAATCTGTAGATTTCAGAATCATGGTTTCTATTGCTAATTCCCAACCATTGATTCACTATACACTTAACCAAATCATTGTAACACTATGAAAATGCAGCTAAATCAGTTCCTTATTAATAGCCTCAAACTGAAAGTACAGACTGTTATTTTACCCTAGACACTAGATTTCCAGTTGTTGGAGGTCTATCCATGCCATCCTTGATAAAAATAACTACTATGAAAGTCAAATGCAAGAGAAATATCAACTGTCTGTTTCTAGAAATAATAGGACTCGGCATTCTTCACAAGGTATTCTTAAAGTGAGACTATCTTTAAAGTGATATCCTTGTGTCTCTATATAGGTAAATTAAAATGTAGTATCACTTATTTGACAATTAAAAGACAAGAAGTATATATAACATTTTCTGACAAACATCTTTTAGCTTCATCCTTGTATCAGTTTATGTCCCATGATTGTAAAACTCTGGAATGCAAGAGAGATTATCAGAAGATTAGAGGCCTGGTGCACAAAAATTTGTGCACTGGGGGGGGGGGGCAGTCCCTCAGCCTGGCCTGTGCCCTCTCGCAGTCTGGGACCCCTCGGGGGATGACCACCTGCTGGCTTAGGCCCACTCCCTGGGGAATTGGGCCTAAGCTGGCAATCAGACATTCCTCTGGCAGCCCAGGAGCCCTCGGGGGATGTCCACTTGCCAGTGGGGAGCAGGCCTAAGCTGTAGTCTGACATCCTTAGTGCTGCTGAGGAGGCGGGAGAGGCTCCCACCACCACCGCTGTACTGGCAGCCATCAGCCTGGCTTGTGGCTGAGCAGAGCTCCCCCTGTGGGAGTGCACTGACCACCAGGGGGCAGCTCCTGCATTGAGCATCTGCCTCCTGGTGGTCAGTGTGTGTCATAGTGACCAGTCATTCCCAGTCTTTCTGCTGTTAGGGTCAGTTTGCATATTACCCTTTTATTATATAGGATAGGAGAGAGGCCTGGTGCACAGGTGGGGGCCGGCTGGTTTGCCCTGAAGAGTGTCCCGGATCAGGGTGGGGGTCCTGCTGGGGTGCCTGGCCAGCCTGAATGAGGGGCTGAGGGCTGTTTGCAGCTGGTCACACCCCCTTCAGGGTGGGGGTCCCCACTGGGGTGCCTGGCCAGCCTGGGTGAGGGGCTGATGGCTGTTTGCAGGCTGGTCAAGCCCCCCACAGTGGGGACCCTTACCCCATGGAGGTTTGGCCAGCCTGGGTGAGGGGCTGAGGGCCGTTTTCAGGCTGGCCAAGCCCCCCGGCGACGGAAGCTCCCAGCCTCTCCTTTTTTTTTCTTTTTTCTTTTTATTCTGGGATTTATTTACCTTCTATAATTGAAACTTTGTTGCCTTCAGTGGAGCTCAGAGCCGGCCAGGGCAGGCGAGAAGCTTGGCTTCCTCCATCACTGGAGCAACCAAGCCTCCTGCTCACTCCAGCTCCGTGGCCCCGGCCAGCTGAAAGCAGGTATCTGGGGTTTATTTAGCTTCTATAATTGAAACTTTGTTGCCTTCAGTGGAGCTCAGAGCCGGCCAGGGCGGGCGAGAAGCTTGGCTTCCTCCATCACTGCAGCAACCAAGCCTCCTGCTCGCTCCAGCTCCATGGCTGCCGGCCGCCATCTTGGTTGGGTTAATTTGCATATAGTCGCTCTGATTGGCTGCTGGGCGTGGCTTAAGGTGTAGTGAAGGTATGGTCAATTTGCATGTTTGTCTTTTATTAGATTAGATAAATGGTATAGAGTTAAAGACAGTGCAATTCATGGTCATAAAGGATAAAACAAAACAGTTTATGAAAGTATAATCATGGCCTTTATGTCAAGTTGGTCATGCATGTGACCTGCAACAATGGGCAGTTTTTAGTAACAGGTAAGGAAACTTAGGAGGTAAAGGTACAGACTGGAGATCTTGGTCTCTAAGGGAATAACCAATGACTGTTAATGCGATTGGGAGGGGGGTGGTGTCAGTGACTTAGTGACTATCTCTAAAGTCTGATTTGGGGTTTGTTTCACATTACCTGGTCTAACTGAAGAACCAAAGGCAATGGAGAGGATCCTCCTGCCCCCCACCCAGTAAGTGCTAAAGTTTGCACCTGTTGAGTTTTTTGTTTTTAATCCTCACCCGAGGACATTTTTCAATTGATTTTTAGAGAGAGTGGAAGAGAGAGGGAAAGACAGAGAGAAATACAGATGTGAGAGAAACACATCGATTGGTTGTCTCCTGCACGTGCCCTTACCAGGGCCTTGGCTAGGGAGGAGCTTGCAACCGAGGTACGTGCCCTGGAATGGAATCAAACCCAGGACCCTTTGGTCCACAGGCCAATGCTCTATGCACTGAGCCAAACCGGCTAGGGCCTGTTGAGTTCTTTATAACACTAGGTGATTCTAGAGTTAAGAGTGAATATGGTTATACAAACACAGAGATCTCACCATAATATCCAAGTAAATTTGCTGTCCATTCTTTTTTGTGATACAAAACGAGACTTGGAAGGCAAACAAGGTCTCATATCCTGTACTTACAAAATGTATTTAATTTCAATGGAATTTCAATATCTATGGAAATATTATGATAGTAATATATGAAGTATTTTACTGTTAACTTTGATGTTTGAACATTTGTATTTCAAAAATTCCATACTTACCCCTATGAACAATATCATTCTTATGGCACCAGTGAATAGCTTTGATTAGCTGATAGATATAACTTTTTACTTTTTCAGGTGGAACTCCATTTGGCATTTCTTCCAGCAACTCGAGCATATTCTAAAAATTAAATAGGGAGCCATTAATCTCTAAATTAGGTAGGCCCATAAATTATATGTTAATAATTTAAAAAAACATCTTGGATGATAACGCATCCAATACACAGCCTGCATTCTTTTAAATTGTTTTGCTTTTCATCTATAACCTTTTTCATGTTGAAGTAGGATATTGTATTAAATAAAGGTTCTTTTTAAAGAGAATTTCCTACTCCCCAGTACTGTCCCAAATAATAATCCTGTGCACTTTTCATTCTCCCTAAAAACTTTCAGGTATAATTTTAGCAGTTTTCAATGGAAAAACAACAATACAAAGTAGAGATAAGACGTGAAGGGAATCATTTTAACAGTGCATTGTGCATCTTTAATATAATTTTGCAATAAAATCAAGCCTTGAAAATATTCCTGGGAGACCTGGAAAATATTCTTAAAAGAAATAATCCCTAAGATTAGTAGCGATCAATAAAATCAGTGTAAAAACTAAAACAGGCTAGAAAATACTGCTGAAATAAAAATTCACAGACTCCAAACAAATCAATATTGAAAATTTCAGTTTGGAATGATCATTCTAAAATTCATGGAAGTTTTTCATGAAGTACAAACTCCAGTTAACCAGTCTCACTGAATTTCCAGATTAACCAAACATTCTCCATTCCCTCTGAAAAGTACAAGACTAAGGCCCATAGCACCACTAACATTTACTGTTTGTAGATGACCATCTAGGACCGTGGTCGGCAAACTGTGGCTCGCGAGCCACATGCGGCTCTTTGGCCCCTTGAGTGTGGCTCTTCCTAAGCCTTAGGAGTACCCTAAATAAGTTAATAACAATGTACCTACCTATATAGTTTAAGTTTAAAAAATTTGGCTCTCAAAAGAAATTTCAATTGTTGTACTGTTGATATTTGGCTCTGTTGACTAATGAGTTTGCCGACCACTGATCTAGGACAACAGTTCTCAAAGTGTGATCTGTGGCTCTCTGGAGGCAGTTCTCAGACCATGAGGAGGGCTGATGAAGTCAAAACTATAGTCATAATAACACTCAAACTTTTTCACTGTGCTGGCATTTACACTTATGGCACAAAACAATGATGGATAAATTGGTAGCACTTAATATGAATCAAGGCTTTTGATCCTTCAATGCCACACCCTTGCAGTTAAAAAACAAACCAGTTTTAGTTAAGGATGTATTTGATGAAGCAGTACATGTCTTATTAAATTTCAATTCTCAAGTACATGTCTTTTTAGGAACCTACACGATAAAATGAGGAATACACAAAAAACACTTCTTGCTGCTGCACATCACAGTAGATGGTCATTTTAAGGAAAAGACTTGGGCAATTGAGTTGCAAACTGAACAAGCTACTTTTCTTGTGGAACACCATTTTGCACTTGAAAGAATGACGGACACACAAACGTATTTATGTTAACATGCATAATGGGTTTATTATTGTTATTTAAATAGATTGATATTGTTATATTGTTCTGTTTTGACTTCTAAAAGAAAAATAGTAACAGATAAAATGCACATAAATAAAAAGCTCTTAGGGTTCCCAATAATGTTTAGAAGTGTAAAGGAGTCCTGAGACCAAAAAGTTAGAAAAGTGCTGCTCTCATACAACATGACAACTTCATTCTCACCTATGTTAGTACCTAAAGAAGATTAAGACTGGAGAAGTTTATGTTTGCTTTAGGTCAGTTCCCAGGTGCTTTCTATGGCACAAATGACCAGTCAAGTTGTATACATATAAACAGTCAGTTTTGATTTACAATACAGCCATACCTATTTCTAACAGATGCACTTGTTATTTTAATATAACTAAATATCATATAAACCAATGAAATAATGTTTTTTTAAAAGGGAGCTGCTGTTTGTAAGAAAATTAAGTTTCATACTTTGGAAAGACTTAATAAAGGAAAACCATTAAACATACTGCCCTCTAATCAAACGTCAGTATAACAACCATAAAACATTGGCAAGGACAGGGGTGGTGGCAGTGATCAGAATTCTGCACTGAGGTTGCTTTGCAATGTTTTTAAGCTTTTGCCTCACTTTAAAGAAGCTGGCACAGAATAATATCATAGTTGACGCATTACAGGTATGATGTATGCAAGAAAGACCCATCAGAACACCAATCAGAAGATCAGTACTCAAAAGGCCTTGACCCTACCTCTGAAGGACGGTAAATCTGTATTTATTTGTTTTAAGTTAAAAGAAAATGTTTCAAGTAGGTATACACCATTTTTAAAATGCTTCTCCACTTGAATTGCCCTTTTCAATTAACAAATGCACAGGTCCCAAATGCACAGGAGGAATAAGAGGGCTTTGTAATAGAGCAAATAAATTGTCTCATTTCATATTCAACTCTAAATCCCTCAGTGGCAGAGAGGAATTCATTCTTCTCTCATTCCACAGTAATACAATTTGTAAGTGGATGCATAGGTGGCCAGAATGAAGAGTACATTTTTCCGTTGCCTTACAGCTAGTGGGGCCATGCAACTAAATCCTGGCCAATGGGATGTGATAGCTGGAGCTTTATCTTGACTGTGAGGACAAGGGTCACATCTCAGGGGTGGTGAGCAGAAAGGCAGAAGCAGCCTGGAATTCCTATGGCTGTGGAATTACCATACCAGCCCTATACTGCCCACCTTTGCATCTGTGCATGAGAAACTTCTATTTTGTTTTAGCTCCTGTGGTCCTGCATCTATTACAATCCCCTGCCCTTAGAGCATCCTTCTCCTTGCCCTCTTGAGATTTGTCAATCGTTAGGCACTGCCACTGACGGAATGGTGTGATGGTCACCTTCCACTGAAAATATACAGGACCAGAGCAAGAATCCCAGACCCGGGGTCAGGAAACTAGAGTTCTGGTAGAGTTCTGCCTCTTACTAACAGACAGATCTCAGATATGACAGATTATCTGAAACAAAGAGGTGATTTCTGCATTTATTCCTACTAAACTGTTATTAATTGTGAACAATCACCATGAGTAGAACAGAAATAAAAAGGATAAACTGAAACAGATGTCAGAATTTTATCATTTGGCAGTGAAAACTGCAAATGGCATGATTATTTTTGACAACTGTAAAATAATTTAAACAACATCTGCTTTTACAGCAATCCTTTTTGTATGACTTTAAAAAATATATCAAATTTCAGTTTTATTTTGGTGGGAAAGGTCTAGGAAAATACCTAAATTGACATAGAAAAAGAAAACCTAAAACAAATTTTGGAAATAAACCATAAAGCAGTGTTTAAAACAACAAAAAGCCCTGTAACTTTTCAACTTCTGCTTGTAATGAAGTGACTATGTATATTTTTTAATTAGAAAAATAGTTTGTAAAACCTGAATTCAAAAGCCACATCACTGGTTAGCTGTCTCAGCAACACTGCTTTCCATTTCCTAATGGTGGTGGTGGTGGTGATACTCGGTCATTTGTGCCAAAGAAAGTACCTGGGAACTGACCTAAAGCAAACATAAACCTCTCCAGTCCTAATCTTCAGATAATAACATAGGAAGTCAGCAGAGCCACCTATTTAATGATCAAGGAAATCTTTAAAGGTCCATCTGGCTCCTGTTTATTTTCCTCTTGTTAAAGCACTGATTTAAGTTCTTGACAATAACCAACTGCTGTAGGTCAACTGCTGTCCAAGAAAATCATAGGCACATAAAATGGATTACTATAGCGTGCATTTGCCCTTAGGTCCCGTTATTAAAACTGTCACTAATAGTTAACATTTTTTAAATGTATACTAAAACAAACACTCAGACAACTTGAACAATGTGTGATTTTCTCCCCCGCCCCCTCC
>NW_005871097.1:1919032-1966250 GCF_000147115.1 Myotis lucifugus
ATCCGTGGTCTCACCTTATGCCTCCTGGAACATCATTTTCCCTCAAATATAGCCAAAGCACTGGCAATTCACAAGAGGCTGCTTCATGAGCCCACCCATTCACCAACCTTAGGTCTGATTCAGACACCCATCCTATGCTTGTGAGGTATCTTACACGTACCTCTCCCATCCTGTACCATTGCCGCCCATTTATTTGTCTCCCTCAGCAGTCTCACTTAGGTTTAATTAAAATAAACCAAGTCTAAAAATTACTTGAACTCGGATTCTCAGACTTTAGAAGCCAAGCCAATACACTGTTTAAACTTAAGGTTATATCTATACAGTGAAATTGTATAAAATCCGTCAATATATTTCAGGACTTCTCTAATGGTTATGGGTAATACTTTCCTTGGATTAGGAGAACATTGACAAATCATAATGACACTTTCTTGAATGGTATCAGAAACAGCCCTAAGTAAAAGAATCAGGCAAATATCCACAGCATCGATTAGTGACTTACTTTTTCCACATACTCAAACACCAAGTATAATTTCCCCCTCCGACGAAAGGCTTCTTTCAGCTCCACAATGTTTTCCTGTTTGAGAGTACGAAGCATTTTAAGCTCTCGCAAGGTCGTTTCCTTGACCTCTTCATTTTCTAGAATGTAAACATGGTGAATAGAGTAAATTAAAGCTTTCAAACTACTCTTCAAAAAATTCTAAGAACACTGAAAACATACTAATTTCACTTTCCACTTTGAGTACTTCTGCATAAGAAGTCTAAGGATGACACATTAAATAGAACCTTTTCTTGTTCAAAGGATCAAGAGTAAGAAACTTCAAGAAAAGGCTTACTTAACCATCACAAACCCAATTTTCTGCTTGAATGTTCTTAACCTTCTTATTGTAAAGTGTATGTGTAAAACACAGAGTTCCACATATGAATCCATTGTCAGTTTAACACTACATTCCAAAGAAGGAGTTTAATATGGTAAAAAGAAATAAACTGTATCATTGTGCAGAAGACCTTCTATGAAGCATCTGTATCGGTTGATGCTTTTAAGTTTGGCCTGAAGCTTTGGCTTTAAAGAGCATTTTACTCTTCAGGCTACATGTGAGTCACCTCAGTGAGCAGAGGCCAAGTGCCAGGCATCCACAATGCAGCGCACAGTCAAGTTGCAGGGAATTCTAAATGTGCTTGATCTTCTCTCGGGAACAGCAGCTGCTATAGGTTCCTACTGTCCTCCTGTGACATGTCCATCTGTCCATCCCAGATGGCGTAGTTGTACTGGGGTGGAGAACTTATGCTGAACCAACATCCCCTTCCATATCATCAACGTCAACTCATGATATCTTCCACAGACATGGAGGAAGGACAGAAGTCACATTAACCTGAATGGATTCATGAACAGGGGGAGCGGGGAAGGTAATGTTTCATTTTACATGAGTTTTTATGATTTAGCAGGGAAATTCTAACCACTATGTTTATGTATGTATACACAAGAATACAGGTTCATAATTCCTTATCTGCAATTCCAAGAATCCAAAAACCAGTCTAAAAACTGAACAATTTCTAAGTTTATGGAAAATCTCTTTAAAGGCAAAACCTGAACTGACACGAGACCACTTATAGTCTTTGTGTATGCATCCCACTTACTATGAATATTCTTATGTTGTGCTTTAGAAATAGTACCTGATTACAGGGTACGAAAGTAGCATGCCATATTTTCATTCTAAAATCCAAACCTTATAAATTCTGAAACACATCTGTCCCCCACGGTTTTGGGTAAGGGTCAGAATCCTACTTGAGAGTCTAAGTTGTGTGATCCTTCGGTTCAGGCATGTCTGGGGGTGGAGTGAGGGAGAAAATGGCATTTGGAGATAGGAGTGAGAAAGATTAAGGTACCTTCTAGGAAGAAATACTTCCTAAGCAAGATACACAGGAGGAAAAGCCTGAAGGGGCGGGGGGTGGGGGGGGAGGCGGGGCGGGGAACTGTAAATGCAGTGCCAGGAGTACTTCTCAGATTATTTTCTTTTTTTAAAAAAAATGATTCTTTATTGTTGAAAGTATAACATATGTCCCCCTTTTTTCCCTCATTGATCCCCTCCAGCCCACCCTCTTTCTCCCTCAGATTATTTTCTATCCCAACTCCCTGTCAAATTGAGTGTAAAGAAAGGAGAACTGTTTACACAAATGAAAAGATTTTCCCTACTTCAGCAAGAACATTGTTGGAGAAGGCTGGAACTCAAGTTAGGAAAGGGCAGAGAGAGGAAGGAAGGAAGGCAAGGACTAGCAGCAGCTAAGGCCAACAGTGGCTTAGACAGTGAAGCAACCCAGCCCACATCAGGGGTACTCAACAGGGCCCATATTAGTGGAAAAGAGCATGACACAGTAGGGCCACCTGGCGAGTAGGGAGGAAACATGTGTGATGTGATGGGGCAGGGGAGAGCTTCCCAAAGTGGCTTAGAGGATAGGGGCAGGGGCTGGGGGGACAGACACAGAGGTCCAGCTGTTCTAGTTGGAGCTGAGCCAGCGAAGGGTGTTTTGTGACTGCTAGAACTGCTAAAGCCTAGGGAAGAATAACATCCTTTAGTCTTATGAAGAGGGCTTAACCTTCTTCTCTGCTATCCCATCTGAGTTACTCTCAAGGTTGGGGCAATCAAACTAAAATTCACCTATCTCTAAGACACACAGGTCTTAGTAAGAAGCAACTGATCTTGATTCAACAAGAGATAAATATATTGATGACTCAAGACCTGGTTCCTGCTTACTTTTCTATTCTCATCTCATGCCCTCCTTCCCCACCCCTCTCCCATTAGTCTTTCAGTTCCTAAAACAGCTTCAAACTTTATTTTTCAATGTTAGGGCCTTTGAACTTGTTCCCTCTACTCTCATTCTACTCCAGGGCTGGTTCCTTCAGGTTTTAGTTTAGATGTCACTCCTCAGGAGCCTTGCCCAGAGCACTAAAGCAAAGCAGGCCTCCATCCCCATTATTCCTTATCACATACTCGGAACATTTCTTTCAGACCTTCACACCATAATTATTTATGTGTTTGTTTGCTTACTGGTTTACCATCTGTGTGGACACCCCTGCAAACCGAGAGTTCTAGGAGGACAAGTCTTAGTTCTTCTGTTTAACCATATATACCCAACAACCTAGGACTGTACCTGTCACAAACAGGGGATCAGTGAATACTTCTTACAGGAATGCTTCCACTGGTACCATGAGGAAATCTTTGCTCATATCTAGCTTGCTCCTATTCCCTTAAGACATAGGCAGCTGAAATTCAAGACCTAGATTTTGTATGTTTTAACCAACTAACACTGTGAGATGTGACTTCGGGCAAGCCACAATTTCTCATTCATAAAATAACTAAATGGGTCCCCTGACACACACATCCTAAAAAAAACCCATGGGCTTTTCTAAATCTAATAATCTATTATTTCTTTTCATTAAAATCTCATTGATTATGAGCCCAAACCTCATTGAATTTTGGTTCTTTGTTATATATACATCATTGAAATCTATGCTAACTCTACTTAAGAATGGTTATAGAGAGGGGAGAAAGGAATCTTCAAAAAGCAGCTCACAAAATCACTTAGTATGTAGTGCCCAAACCACGTCATGTGAGCAGTCTATCTTTTTCAGGAAATGAAGGCTTCTCTAATTTACGCCAGTTAGAGGTATTAAAAGTTGAGGTAAGCATTTTGGCACTGAGATTGTAATAAATGGGAACGGGCAGGAAGTGGAATTATTAATTTCCTAAGTGCAAGCAAAATACACACTCTTCATTACTAGGTATAACCTATCATTTTTGTTTCTCTGAGTACTTTAAAGATTCCTGGCCTCCCCTGGACTTTAGAAATAAACAATCAGATGATGGAGAAAAAGAAAGCACATTCTGCTTATGTATGCTTCTCTCCCCAGAGGTTCAGGAAGGAGCCACGTTCTTCAGTGAGGCCGTTTTTTAAAGGTGGTAGCAGAACCCACTGAAGTGAGCACAAAAATGCCTTCTACTTGACAGAACCCCATGGATTCTTTATTTAGGCCAGGCTCCTCCAGTTTGCAAGTGAAAACCAAGTTGAGAAAGAACTTTCTCAGGGTGAATGAAGAGATGTCACACTGAGTAGAACACAGGCAACATGGTGGAAGGCAGTGAGTGAGCTTTGGAGAATGAGTTGGAACAGCCAGGTTTGGGTCTAGGTCTGCTACTGCTCAGCTGAGTGGTAAAGCAGCATGCTATGGGTGGAAGAAAAAACTCAACAAAGACCCTGGGGTCTGCATTTTAGTCTCAGCTAACCACATACTAGCTATGCAGCTTTGGGCCTTCAGTTCCTGGGCAGGGTTGGGGTTCTACTAAATGATTCAGAAGGTCCTTCCAGCTCTAGGAGCTCATACTTCCAAGCAATTTCTGCTGCTGTACATGCTGATGGACTTCGATATCAGTTACCACTGAAGGTGTTGAGCTTAGTATAGACAGCAACTCTGACAAAGTTATATAAATTCTCAGTAGTGACTAAATGGCAGGGTAGAAAAATGACATTAATTAAAAAAAAATAAGCAACCCAGGCACTGCCCTGACTGGGAATCAAACTGTCACTTCCTAGTTCATGGGTTGACACTCAACCACTGAACCACACCAGCCAGGCAGTAAAAGAACATTTTTAAGAAAAAAGATCACCCCTAACCAGTTTGGCTCAGAGATAGAGCATAATCCCACAGACTAAAGGGTCCCAGGTTCAATTCCGGTCAAGGACACATACCTCGGTTATAGGCTCAATCCTTGGTCCTGGTTGGGGAGCATGTGGGAGGCAACCAATCAATGTGTCTCTCTCACATCAATATTTCTCTCTCTGTCTCTCCCCCTCCCTTCCACTCTCTCTAAAAGTCAATGGAAATATATCCTTGGGTGAGGTTTAACAAAAAGAAGAAGAAGAAAGATCACAGGAGCAAAAGAAATGCAAAGATAAGTGATGAAAAGAGAAAAATCTAAAGATGAGCTGAATCTCTATTGTAATTCTATTTTTAAAGAACTGTGGGCTTGGAAAAGAAATCCAGAAATAGCTGTAACCTACTTTTTGAAATCATAACCCTGACATTCTTCTATAACCAAAGAGCCCCCTTCCCCCAATGGAACTTTAAACAGGTATGATGGGGTGGGGGAAGTCAACCCATCTTTGTATAAAACTAAAAGGATACCATGTTTGAGTCTGGTTGCCCTGACTAAAGAAGCAACATCAATAGGAGGACAATTAACATGGCCCAGAGGGCTTGAATAGTGGTGCTGTCATATATACCACAAAAGATGAGAACCCTTAAATCTTCTGAGATGAAGGCCAGGTAAAGCACAATGAAACTTTATTAAATCATGAAAGGTACAAAATGTTCACAAATCCTAGAAGAATCCCTGAAGTTTGAAAGAGATCTATTTTGGACAGTAAAAGCAAGTGTGGTGAAATCATGACTAGCAGAATGCTCACTCTTAGTTAATTGAATTCTCTGTTTAACCAGAAATTGGAACATTAGCTTCAAGGCCTCTCTTATCCAGAAATCAAGTTCTTGCCCAGCCGGCTTGCTCAGTGGTTAAGCATTGGCCTATGAACCAGGAGGTCATGGTTTGATTCCTGGTCAGGGCACGTACCAGGATTGTGGGCTTGATCCCCAGTGTGGGGCGTGCAGGAGGCAGCTGATCAATTATTCTCTCTCATCATTGATGTTTCTATCTCTCTTTTCCTCTCTGAAATCAATAAAAATATATTTAAAACAAAAAGAAATCAAGTTCTTGAATTTAAGGAGCAGAGATGATGAATTCTTGTTTTGTAACATTATACAAAACTAGAGGCCCGATGCACAAAATTCGTGCAAGGGGCTCAGCCCTTGCAACCTCGGCTGCCTCGGCCCTCACACCCTTGGCCGGCCCTCACAGCCCTTTGCAGCCTCGGCTTCATCTGGAAGGTCATCCGGAAGGACGTCTGGAAGGTTGTTTGGCTGTTGTTAGCATATTAGCTTTTTATTATATAGGATGAGTCCAGAGTTCCTTTACCCAGAGATCAGGACAGAGCTTTCTAGTGTTGGGGTAAAAATAAGAATGAAATAAATTGGAAGAAAAAATGGATGATCAATTAAGCATTTTATCATGATTAAGAAGAATAAATATGTCCATTCCAAGAGAAAAATACTTATCTACAGAAAACAAAAGCAGCAGCAGGATATGAATGTGAGCAATTTTATTTGGCATAAGAGCAGAGATACAACCTAAATTCCATCTGAATTGAAGACTGCAACACAGCTCCCTGAGAGTCAGTCCCCTTGCTAACTAAATAATCTCTAGCATCTTTTTGGTCTGTGGTCATTTTTCTCTTCTCAGAAAATCCAAATACTGAGCAGAACTAAATTCTATAGAGAATTCTGGTTGGTTAAGTGTTTTATAACTTAATGTTTCTCTGTGGAAACGTACATTAACAAACAAATTTCTAATACTATCATTCAGAATATTATTAAGAATTCATTATCTGAGACTCCACATTTATGATGATGTATAAAGAAGCAAACATCATCAAAACAAGAAAATATTAACTAATGAAGTGATCTCAGATAAAAATGCCATCACTCAAATATTCCTCCCATTTTTTCTTTTTAAATAGTTTTATTGATTTCAGAGAGGAAGGGAGACAGGGAGAGAGAGAGAAACACCGATGATGAAAGAAAGTCATTGAGTGGATACCTCCTGCATGCCCCACACTGGGGATTGAGCCAGCAACCTGGGCATGTACCCTGACCGGGAATCAAACCATGACCTCCTGGTTCATAGGTTGACACTCAACCACTGATCCATATGGCCCGGCCATTCCTCCCTTTTAATAGGAGTTTTTGACCCCCACCCAGCGTGTCAAAGCCTTTCAGGAGAAATCATAGGCAAAGATAACTGATAAATGATATAATAGAGGCATATCAGGATAAAAAACTGATAAGGATGACGACAGAAGGACGAGAACATACAAAAATGAAGAGAAAACTGAGAAAGTTTTTCATTTGATCTACCATTCAATTTTACTGTAAAAATTACCCCTCCCCCAAAAAAGAACAACACTTGATCCTTTCTTCTAAGAAATAGCACATCGTTGCTATTATAACCTAAATTGTGTTAACTATAAGATAAAGTAAACATATTTTTGTGATTTTAGCTTCTTTTTCATAATCTAACCTTTTATTTACTATGACATTTTGGTTCCCATTTTACATCATGATCTACTGTCCCGGGATAATAAGGACTTCTTGAAATAAATAGTGGTGTATCTTAAAATGTAGTTTTGAAAGATTTTATACAAATTTGTGGATATACAGATATTTAACAAGAAGTATGGTCATAATCCTTTTATTTTTAATCCTCATTCGAGGATATGTTTTTAGTGATTTTAAAGAGAGAGGAGGGGGAGAGAGAAACATTGATGTAAGAAAGAAGCATTAGTCAGCTGCCTCCTGTACGTACCCTATTGGGGATCAAACACTAAACCCAGGTGTGTGCCCTGGCAAGGAATTGAACCCACAACCTTTTGGTGTATGGGATGATGTTCCAACCAACTGAGCCATCTGGCCAGGGCCATAGTCATAATCTTTTGAAGTTTAACAGAAGGTAATAATATATGCTCTCATAAAATATCCCTTGATATCATCAGCATGAGAATACTTGATTAACTTGAATGTAGGTCAAATCAAGTTCAGATACAATTATGGTTTAACAAGACTTTCACAGGGTTATTTCATTATCTTCACAAAGATTTAATATTGGATTTAGAAAAGACACTATCATAATATCAGGAGAATATTTTTGAGTAACTAATAAAAGATTACTGAGAGCTATATGACAATAAGGGTAATATTATGAAACTCTATTTTTATTATAATTGGTCTTAATAAAATTTAAGATGATAAACTGTTTCAGAATAAAGTGGTTTACAGAGGGGTTGAATGGACAACCTCACCTGTACTAGACTATCTATGTACACTTCACACTCCAAAAATGTTGTTCACCACACACATTCCACTACATTCCATTAAGCAAGATACTACTCTGGCAAGAGGAAAAGCATAAAGATAGAAAAGAGAGTATGAGTCCAGCCGGTGTGACTCAGTGGTTGAGCGTTGGCTCATGTACCAGGAGGTCACAGTTTGATTCCTGGTCAGGGCACACGCCCAGGTTGTGGGCTCCATCCCCAATAGGGTTCCTTCAGGAGGCAGCCAATTAATGTTTCTATCTCTCTGTCCTTCCCCTTCCTTTCTCTAAAACCAATAGAAAAATAATTAGAATGCTATATTTTAAAAAGAGTATGAGATCTACACTAGGGAGAACTGGAAATAGTAGGAAAATGTGCCTAAAATAGGACTGAACTAAAAAGTTATAAATAATTGTATATGTCTTCAGATTCTATCATAGAAATGTTTAGGAAGTATCCCTCTAGAAGTATGTATAGGTGTACCTACAAAGGTGTCCATCTGCAAAATGGATGGTATATAGAGCAAGAGCAGAACAGACTTTCTGGACCCCTCTGACAATCCAATATGGAATCAGCCATGACAGTTATGTCAAGTGCTATGTCAAGGCTGAGGTAGTGGGGTGTAATGAGAATGCCCTTCATAAGGCCCAGAAGGCCCAAAACCACAAGTCTGGACACTTGGATAAGGACTCCATCTGGACACCTATATGAATGGGACCTCCACCCATATGGGCAATGAGAACTCAGAGCTCCCACCACCCAATGCTTGAGCTTGGCCATACCATGGGTCACAGTCAGAGCCCTGCTGGACTTCACACCACCGGGCGTGTGCTGCCACTGTAGCCACCTGGCTTAAGACCCCTGCCCACCTCTCTACCTGCAGACACTGCTAGTGATTAGGACTTTGCTCTGGACACTCGGTCTGTTCCCTTCTATCAAGTAAGCTTCCCCCTTCTGTGTGTAACCTGCATGTGACTCTATTGGCTTATTGGGGCAGTCTCCCCTAATAAACCTGGCATTGTGGAAAGATACAATATGTGTAACTCCTTTCGGGGATGCTCCCAACAATGGGTGATAAGGCTGCATGCCTAAGGTATGGTAACTGATAATGGCCTCACAGAGATGAAGGCAGGGTTGGATTCATGTTTTGTCAGCTCAGTGAAATAAGGGCTGATCAAATGTTTCCTATAATGTCTACACTATTCATGCATTCCCAGGACACCACAGCTAAAACCAGCCTTGTCTCAAAATTATACAAATTCATTCAAGCACTGACTGCTTTCTAGTCTATTTAACTGCTATTTATAAACAGGTCTTAAGAATTGGTATGCAGAGGATACAGGTTGAAAAGAAAATGGTACTTAGTTGTTTTTTTTAAAAAAAGCAATGACATACATGTCCTAGCTTGTACTGCTTTTCAAAAATTTGATGACAAATATTATTTTTGGTGGTAACTGATGCTTGACGATGTGCCTTACAAGATGAATGCACAGCCAGAAGTATTTACACTTATGCGAAGGTTATGCTTGATCTACTGCTGCAACCACTCTTTTTAGTAGATCACCATTTGTCTCTTGGCCACCTGTGGTTAGCCCAAAGCCACAACTCAAAGAGCTCATTTCTAATGGTCTCAGAGTGAGTTGGCCAAGGCTATTGTTTCCTGTTAGACTACAGGTACATCATTTGAAGCAGTTTCTTTTTCTTTTTTTATGAATAGCTAAAAGCATTATTTTATTGCCTTCTCTTTAAGGCTGCTGGGACAATGGCTGCTCAAGTTCCAGGCTGGTATGCATGTGCTCCATATAACTAGCACATCAGAGTTGGGTTACATCATATCCCACTGACTCTACACCATAGGACTTTGTCAGTGAGCCCTTTTAGTTATTTAATGTTTGCTAAGTCTCTAAGGTAAGGGTGATGAAACCGTTCACAAATATAGAGGCTGCTGTCTTACAGAAATCACTCAATGTGAGCTGATGAAGGTAGGTTGTGACTGTTATTGTCATACATCTAATTAGATATGAAGGTTGATGCTATGCCGGTGACTCTCATGCCTGGAGTGCTATTTTTCAAATGGCAGGTTGTGACTCATTAGCGGGGAAATGAATGTATTTGATGTCACAATAGGCATTTACATGAATTCATATGAGCACGAAAGAACAGAAAACGGAGAACCTCACATTAGTAAAATAAAGCAGTTTTGTGACACTTTTGTTTCGGTTATATATAGGACATTATGTATGCTGATATTGGATTGGGATGTAAAAAACATTTCTACTGTGGGTCTCTGTCCAAAGAAAATTAGAAAAATGCTGCCTAGAACTTCTCAGACATCATGTGTGTCTTCATGGTCAGTTTTTCTACTTGGCTATCTTTAAATGGCCAATAGCCTACATTCAAAACCCAACAAACTACTGAAATACTTTATTTATTTATTTTTTGATACATTACCTTTTTGTGTACATTACTTTTTTTAAAAGTCTTATTTTATTTTAACCTTTCTCACCCAGCATGGGATAATTTTAATACTCTATTCAAAATGGTCTGGACATGTGATCAAGCCCTCCAAGTACAGTATTTACCCTTGAAAACTTTTTTTCACCCAATAACTTTTATAAAATCATTCCCCTGATACCATCTACATATCACTTATTCTTGTATTTCTAACTGACTAGGAACCAGAAATCCTAGTACTGAATACTAAAGCCTTTCACCCAGTGCTTAGTACTTGTGTGAATCCACAGAAATATTTCAAATCCATTTTCTCATTTTTCTTATATTTGGAAACTACGTAAATAGCATTCCTTCCACCCAGCACATGAAGCAAGTTTTCCAACACTGACTGAGATTTGAAAAGATTTACACAGAAGAAACTAAAATTTTCAAAGCAAAGCATGATAATAAATAAATAAGCTATATTCAGTTTCTACGATTGAGATTTTATAATTTGAGGAATAGAGTCTAATCAGCTCAATCCCATCTCTTCCACATTCTATTCAGAGAAATCAAAGATGAGAGAGAGAGAGAGAGAGAGAGAGAGAGAGAGAGAGAGAGAGAGAAAGATATATACCTTCACTATCCTTGAATTTCTTGATTGCCACAATTTCATGAGTTTCCTGCAATGGAAAAGAGGCAGAAAGAAAAGTCATTCTCCTATGTTTTTCAAACTGGGAATCCCAATTGCCCGGGGGTAGGTATATTCTGGGACAAAGTAGCAAGAACTCAGAGAGTAAAAAATAGATCCTCCTCATCCCAGTCCCTCACTTCTTGGTTCCAAAATTCTTTCTTACCACCCTGCAGACATTGTCAGGAACGGAAAAGGAGAGGGGAAGTGAGGGAGGGGGCAAAAACCAGAGACATTGAGAGAACACGGATGAACCAGAAATGTCAATGTTAAAAGTGCCAGGATGACTGACAATAGACTACCGACTGTACTGCCCTCTGGAACTCAGGGACACATTTTAATTGGGCTTCTAAGACCAGAGACAAGGCTTCTACAATACTTGGCAGTTACTGGAAGTAGAATGCCTCCTCCAAATCTCCTCATTCACCTACTTTTTCCTAATGAACCTATCCAGTTGCTCACCAGCTTTTCCCTATGGGTCATTTCAAATCCAAAGTGGGAAAATATTTGTCACCAAACACCAATCACCCCCACCCTCGACTTTATTTAGTTCTCCTGACCTAACAGAGTTTGTGAGCAGAACCCTAATTTAAACTGAAACATTGCATCTCTCTCTCTCTCTCTCTCTCTCTCTCTCTCGTTTGGAAGAGAAGAATATAAGGACTGGACAGGATATGGAAATGCTAAAAATTAAGTACCACTAGGCTAAATAACTCGTCTAATTCTGGTCTATAAAAAGCTTTTGATAAAATAAAATATAGAGTCCTCAAAGCAAACATGTCATATAGAAAGGTCTTCTGAATGACTCAGGCCTGCCTTTTACTCTGAGGACACTTTCAAATCTATAGGACCAAATCTTTTAATAAAAATTGTCCCTGCATCGAAACAAAGGTTTCAAAAAGGAACACAATACAAGGAAATAACCAACAGGGTACAAATCATTAACATTAAAAATTTGTGCTTTTTGCCTAAGTTTCTTACAAAAGCAAGGGGAATTATGAAAAGGGGGGGAAGTGACCATTTTAATTATTATGCTGAAAGACAAACCCTGAGTTGTAACTATGTGTGTAAATCAACCTTTCTATTTTTCATTTGCCCACTGAAAAAAGAAAATACCAGCTTTCATATTTGTCTTATAGGGGGAAAATTATCTGAAAGTGCTATACGCTACTGAGGAGAAAGATTCTTAAGGGTATTGTGTTTTTGTTTTTAATGGAGGAACAGAATTGTAAAGGAACAGGTACTTTCTGATACTGTAAATTTCACTATTGAGAAGGAATAACTGCAAAGTCAACATAATGCAGGAAAAGATGGACTAGAATATTAATATATGTAATAGCAGGTAACTCTTCTAGGTAGGCTACTTTCTCTTAATACAGTTTCTTATGTTGCTCCTTTTCAAATGGCTCTAGCTAGCAACTTACCTTTGACACAAGGGAAAGAACAAACCCTATTAGGAAACTGCTCACAGCACAAACTAATGGGCAGCATGGTATGTGTCCAGGAAGAGAGTGAGACTGCTCATACCTCAAGAGTTTCCAGGTAGTGTTTCATCCTATATTGCACTCTAAACTCAGAGTCCTACGTGCATTTTAAAAATTTCATCCTAAGTGTTAAAACCTTACCTGATTTTATAAAAGGTCTTGCTTGGTTCAAAATTGTCCACTGATATGACTACAAATTCAATTTCAAAACTAGCACATTTATACCATCTCGAATAAAGAAATTCATTAGTTTTTCCCCCTGGCGTCTCATACATAGAATTTACTGTATAAAACAGTTGTGCAAAAGGGGGGAGGGGTCATCCTGGACGGTTTGGCTCAGTGGATGGGGCATTCGCCTGTGAACTGAAGGGTCCTGAGTTTGATTCCGGTCAAGGGCACATGCCTGGGTTGCAGGCTCAATCCCCAATGAGGGTGTGCAGGAGGCAGCTGATCAATGATTCTCTCTCATCATTGATGTTTCTGTCTCTCTCTCCCTTCCTCTCTGAAATCAATAAAATATATTTTAAAAAAAATTTTAAGAAGGGGGGGGTCAAATAAAGTAAAATAATTATTTTATTTATACTTTCAGTACCATGGAAATCCTCTCTCTCACACACACACACACACACACACACACACACACACACACACACTATGGTTTCTATATTCACTTAAAGATTGAAGCCAAATAGACAGCTTTCTACATAAAATCAATTCAATGTTTGATGAAAAACACATGTAATTAACAGCAAAAGATGTTGGAAAGAATTTAATATTTCACTTTGATTCAAACTGCTTATGAAAAACTAGAGGCCCGGTGCACAAAATTCGTGCATGGGTAGGGTCCCTAGGCCTGGCTGGCGATTAGGGCCGATCTGTGGGGCGACCGGCAGGGTGATCGAGGGGCCCCCGCTGGTACCCGCCTTGGCTGGCCTGGCACCACCCGCTCACCGGCCCCGGCCCCCGCCACCGCCGCCCACTTGCCAGCCGGCCCCACCCCTCGCTGCCACCGCTGGTCACCTCCCTCTGCGGGGCAACTGGCAGGGCAATCATGGGGACCCTGCTGGCACCCACCTTGGCCTGCCTGGAGCCTGCAGGCTGGGCGCAGCTCCTGCATTGACTGTCTGCCCCCTGGTGGTCATTGCGTGTCATAGAGACCTGTCGTTCCACCATTCAGTCGATTTGCATATTAGGCTTTTATTATATAGGATATACAAACTCATTACAGAAAATATAAAATAACATGAAGGGTATATGAAGAATAAGAAGTATCTATAATAATAAAAACATAATATGCTAATTAGACCGGACATCCTTCTGAACCACCTTCTGGATGAAGCCGGGGCTGCAAGGGAAGCCCAGGTCCTGGGTGCCAGAGGGAAGCCAGTGCCGGCAGCCTGGGGAAGGAAGGCCTACTCTTGCATGAATTTCGTGCATCAGGTTTCTAGTAAGAGTATAAAAGGAGTATAAAGAAAAAATTTTAAAAAAACTATTTATATAACCTTTGTTAACATTTTGGTTTATCTTCTTCCAATAAATTTTTCTCAAATTGGAATAGTATTATTGTATGTTGTGTTACATGATGCTTTTATTTCACTTAAAATTGTATAAGATATATTTATCAGTCATTAAATAATTTTTAAAACCATGGTCTATAATGGGTGGTTCTTTAACCAGTCCACCAATGAACATACTTCAACATCTGCATCTTTATTTCCATAAAGTAAATTCTGTAAGTGATATAACTGGGTCAAAGGGTATAAAACAATATCTGGAGGGGCTATAATATTTCTCAAGCTCTCCACCTATAAAAATCATGCCTCAATCACTAAACAACCATACTGGACACAGAGAGTTATAACCAAAACTCACTCCTGTCACTGACTGTCTGAAGCTCCTGAATGTTTGGTTTATTCCCAGAATAAATTGTCCTTTCTTAAGATGTTGACAAACTAATCAGTATTAACAATGGTAAAATTTATTGTTATTTAAAATACACTTACATAACTTGATTTGATTATTGCTTCTGAACAGTGAATTCTCTAAACTGATCATACACTGTTTAAGGAAGTAGGAGGAATCATTGTTTTAAATATTTTGCTGTATAATTTGAAATATCTAACAGGCATTTTAAAACAGAATAGAAAAAGATATTGATTTTATTTTATTCTACTATTCATGGATTAAACCAATGCAAAGGTTGTACTCAACAATTCATTATCTAATTACTCTGAGGAGGCCTTTCATTGAGAGGAATTCTTTATTTGTTCATCCAAATAGCAGGAATACATTTTGATAACTGAAGTATTTTTAAATATTTCAATCTATGGTTTGAATGAAAATATCCCAACTGTCTAAGTACTTTTACATGCCCATAATTTTCCCCAAGATCATACATCTAAGAAGTAACAGAACCATATCTATATATGTTTTTATTGTTGAAAAGGATATATTCTGAAACACACACACACACACACACACACACACACACACGAGAGCATGGAGCCAAAAAAGGAAGATGTAGGAAGTTGGATCTTACAAAGACAAAATCCTATAGAAAACAAATGCCTCCAAGCTAAGTCAGTAATAAAATGCCTATGTAACATAATCTATTTTCTCATTTATTTCCATTAGAACATCAAATCCCTTCTATCCCTCTGGGCTAAATCTGCTCTCCACAAATCTTTATTGTGATGTAAAATGAAAGTAAGAGTGTAAGATATTTAAACAGAAAGCCTGACCATTTCCTCATCTTACCCCTCTGAACTGGGTGCTGTCTCCCGGTCACCATATCTCATGAATACTAGCCAGAAATTTAGGATCACTCTTTTTAAAATATATATATATATATATTGATTTCAGAGATAGGAAGGGAGAGGTAGAGAGAGATAGAAACATCAATGATGAGAGAGAATCACTGATCGATCGGCTGCCTCCTGCACGCCCCACACTGGGATCGAACCCACAACCCGGGCATGTGCCCCTGACTAAATCGAACCTAGGACCCTTCAGTCCGCAGGCTGATGCTCTATCCACAGAGCCAAACCAGCTAGTGTTTGGGTCACTCTTAACATCTTACACACCAAATCCATTAAGTCTATCACAAAGAGCTGTTGATTTTGCCTCCTAAATCTCTTTCAATTTGGCCCACTGTTCTCTACCCAAACACTACCAACTGTAGTTAGAGCCCTTGGCATTCCCACCTGAAGTACTGTCTGGCCTCTTAGCCCTTCCAATTAACTGATTTCAGTGCCCCACCTTTCCCCTTAAAACTCTCCCCAAACTCCCCTGCCCTAAGGATTACACCAAAGCCCCTTCATGTGGCCAGCGAGGTCTGTCCAGGAAACACTGCAATGCTCTGCAGCCTCCTCTCCCCAGGTCTCCCTTGCTTGCTGAGCCCACACCCTTCTTGCCAAAGGGCCTGTTCCCTTTTCTCCTAAAAGCTTTGCCCTTCCATGCTCCACTCAACCCTACATTACCCCTCAGGTCTTGGCTCAATCCTCACTTCCTGAAGAGAGCCTTCCCACAGTCCCGAGTCTAGGTCTGAATCCCCATATGCTCTCTTAGCAAACACCTCTTCTTTATAACTTTTATTAAAACGACACCTTTACATATGTATATGGCCACTTGATAAAGGTCTGAATCTACTACTGGACTGCAAGCAAGTGGGTAAGAAATAAATGTATGACTGGTCCAAAGTGTGCTGAGCGAGAGAAATCCAGGGCAAATGTCTCACTGTTCTGCATCACCAAACAAACCCACACACCCAGAAAGCCTTTGTAAGTACTTCTAATATGGTCCAGTATAACTATAACTGTTAGTGGATCAATATCAACCTGAAGAGACAGACACTGGCTAAAAATGTCAAAGGATATAACTATGATGAACTGAGAAAACTAGTATATAGAGAACTGTACACTTAAAATGGGTACATCTTACTGTATATAAGAAGTTACATTCTTGTATGTAAACTATACCTCAATAAAGATAATTTAAAATGAATCATTTAAAAATAATTAACCTCAGAATTATAGACTAACACAAATTTACCAACCTATCTTAATATTATAGATTAGGTAATTAATAAAATATTTAAAAATAAAATGTAGTTATCACAATGAAAAATGAGGCATCCAAAGAACAATTTTCACCAACCCTCTCTGGAAGAGCCAATAGTAACTTTTTTTCAACAGAGACAGGTAAACTTAAAAATAAATATACTTGATTTTCATGTAACCCACACCTTTGGACATTATGTACAGATGCTCTCAAACCACCCCTCAGACTGTGGTATGTCAGCAAATGAATGGATATTTTGAAGAGTACATGGTAATGATGCCTGCCAGACAGCATTTCAGTTTAGTAATATTAACCATCATGTCTGTACTGTAGTTATTGTGCAATTGTGTCACAACTTTATTTCACTTTGCCCTTATTTTATAACAATGAGTAGACAATGATAAAATGAAAATTTCCCTTCTAGTGATCAAGTAATTGAGACAAAATAGCATTAGCTAGGCATGCCAAATGCAGGCAATCAACAACCTCAATCAGACAATCATTGGACTTAAAATGTATTCAATAGTGAACAAATACAAAATTTAAATGTAAACACTGGAAATACATCCTCAAACACTAACTCAAAGACGTGCCAATAAAATGTAATAATTTTAGCTTTTAAATTTTCTATAACTAATTTAACATTGCTTTTTAACAAAGAACGTATTTAAACAGGCATGGATGATAAATCAATTTAACTTAAAAAAGATATGTGCTTAAGATAAAGGACACAGTGGGTAAGTGCTCATAGAAATTTAAGAACCAATGGTATAAACCCATATAATTTTATTAACCAATGTCACTCTAATAAATTTAATTTAAAAAGAAGAGCCAATGGTAGAAAAATACAAATTAATGGATGATTTTAAGAGAAATTATACAATATTCTCTAATAAAACATGGCAAAATTTTTCTATTCAACACTTTATAAGTAATGGAACCAATTATTAGATTATACTACCAAGTACAAAGAATATGTATGTAAATGAAACTTGATTCCACATTTTAAATGAATTAAAAAATTAAACATTTTCACTGTAAAAAACAAGGTAAAGGGCAGCATGAATCTTTTCTGTACAGAAGAACTTGGCTACATTATAATGCCTCACAATAAGCTGCTAAAGTAGGATTTAAGTCTAATGGCATGAATAATATTTATATAAGGACTGTGAATCATGTCCTCCTAGTTATTCTACTACCCGTATTTGAATAAAAAAGTATCTAAAGCAACAGAAAATATCACAAGTGTACAAAGAAATGTGATATATAATAAAAATAATCTGGTTAAATTTTCTATTAAGCCCTAAATAACTGAACAAAAAAAATCAGGAATTTCTAACAAAACCATTATTTCCTAGTTTCAGAAACAAATTAAAAATCTGGTTATTAAAAGACTATACTACGGAAACTGACTATTGAGGAACCAAGATGGCGGCACAGGTATACACCTGTACTTGCTGCCTCTCACAACCACATCAAAATTACAACTAAAAGACAGAACAACTATCATCCAGAATCACAGGAAAGCTGGCTGAGTGGAAGTACTACAACCAGAGAGGTAAAAAAAGCACATTGAGACTGTTAGGAGGTATGGAGGCGCGGAACGAGCTGGCAGCCGGGTGCACTGCTTTTTTAATCGGGAGGGAGATATAAGCTCCCACTTGCTCGGAACTCCAGTTCCAGGCAAGACTCTGGGGACCCAGACACATATGGGGAGAAACTGGACTGTCTGGCATCAGGGAAGGAACGAGAGGGCGGCTTTCTTTCAGACAGAGGTGCTCGCAGCGGTCATTGTTCCTGCACTGGGACCTCTCCGATGCAGGGCTGACTGGCAGCCATTACTGCTTGCTCCACCCTGGTGATTCCGAGACCCCCACCCCACCCAATTTACAACCCCACCCAAGCTGTGCTGGGCGGCTTTTGCATATGAATGGCCTGTCCTTTCTCAGCCTAAAACCTATAACAGGCAGCAGCTGGGTCAGGGAGCCCCAAAGCTATCAAAAGAAGACCCAAGGCTGGCAGCAGCAGCCTGCCTTGCTTCACAGCTGGGCCTCGTCTGGCACTTCCAAACCTGATACAAAGAGGAAGAATCTGCAGATCTCTCTGTAGCTCCTGCTGGGTGGCCCCAGGCAGTGGCTGACTTTGCACCTCCTTGGAGATCCAAGAGCCAGTGTCCCCAATGGTCAGTGTGAGATCATACCACATTACAACTCTTCACATCTATAAGTGATACACTCAAAGGGCAGAATCAGTGAGCACCAAAGCCCCACTGAAGCAAGTCTTGCCCCATAAGGGTGTCTCCTGCACAGCAGCTCTTCTATTGTAGACACAGCTGGTCCTCACAGCCAATAGGCCTGGAGGTCAATTCCTCCCAGTGATACCAACAGCAATCAAGGCTTAACTACAACAAGACTGTGCACACAGCCCACAAAGGGCTTCACCAAGAGTGTCCACCTCAGGTGACTGGGGAGGCTGAGCCACTGGGCCCTATAGGACACCAATCACACAAGGCCACTCTATCAACTCAATGAGACTTAGCAGCTACCCAGTACATAGAAACAGACACAGGGAAGCAGCCAAAATGCGGAGACAAAGAAACACGTCACAAATGAAATAAATGGAAGAAAGCAAAATACTGGATACAGAGTTCAAAACCACAGTTATAAGGTTACTCAAGAATCTTCTAGAAACCTCTGAGGAACTTAGTGATACCTTCAAGGATCTTACTGAGAATGCAAAAAAAAAAAAAAATGGAAAAGGACCAGTCAGAAATTAAGCATACACTGACTGAAATAAAGAATAATATACATAGATTCAACAGTCGACTAGAGGATCCCAAGAATCAAGTCAAAGATTTGAAATACGAAGAAGCAAAAAACACCCAACTGGAAGAGCAAAAAGAACAAAAAAATCCAAAAATATGAAGATAGTGTAAGGAGCCTCTGGGACAACTTCAAGCATACCAACATCCGAATTATGGGGGTGCCAGAAGAAGAGAGAGAGAGCAAGATATTGAAAACCTATTTGAAGAAATGGTAGAAAACTTCCCTTACCTGGTGAAAGAAATAGACTTACAAGTCCAGGAAGTGCAGAGAACCCAAAAAAAGAGAAATCCAAAGAGGACCACACCAAGACACATCATAATTAAAATGCCAAGGGCTAAAGACAAATAGAGAAACTTAAAAGCAGCAAGAGAAAAACAGTTAGTTACCTACAAGGGAGTACCCATACAACTATCAGCTGATTTCTCAACAGAAACTATGCAGGCCAGAAGGGAGTGGAAAGGAATATTCAAAGTGAGGAACAGCAAGAACCTACAACCAAGATTACTCTACCCAGCAAAGCTATCATTTAGAATTGAAGGTCAGATAAAGAGCTTCACAGACAAGAACAAGCTAAAGGAGTTCATCACCACCAAACCAGTATTATATGAAATGCTGAAGGGTATTCTTTAAGAAGAGGAAGAAGAAGAAAAAGGTAAAGATAAAAAATTATGAACAAAGTGACAACAAATACATACCTATCAACAAGTGAATCTAAAAATCAAATGAATAAAAAAATCTGATGAAAAGAATAGACTGGTGAATGTAATAGAATCAGGGGCATGGAAAGGGAGTGGACTGACAATTCTCAGGGGGAAGGGAGTGTGGGAGGTGCAGGAAGAGATTGGACAAAGATCTTACACCTATGGACGAGGACAGTGGGGGGGGGGGGGCGGGCAAGGGCCTGGGGTGGAGTGGAAACCGGGAGGAGGGGAGCTATGGGGGGGGAAAAAAGAAGGGACATCTGTAATAATCTGAACAATAAAGATTAAAAAAACAAAAAACAAAAAAACTTCCATCTTAGAAAAAAAAGACTATACTCCAGTTTAAAATATAAGATATGTTCATTTTTCATATTCCTGTTGCCAGATCTATGTGCTTTTATAATAAAACAAAATGCTTCTGCAATTACATTAAATTTTGCAATACCTTTTAGAAACCTAGAAGCACTTCTTTCAGACACAATCTTGATTTCAAACAAATAACAATAAAGCAAAGTGAAGCTCAAACACATCCACAAGAAGGGTAAGAACTTCAGATTTAGAGCCAAGCTGCCTGGATTTGAATTCTGGCTCTACCACCTACTAGTTGAGTGATCTTAGGCAAGTTACTTACCTTCTCAGTGCCTCAATCAACTTTTCTGAAAATTGAGCCTAATAATATCATTCATTCCTGAGGTTGCTATTAGGACTGAATGAAAAGTTACAAGTCAAATGCTTAGAACAGAGCATGAGCTAAATGTTATTACCCTTATTACTACCATCAGGGAGACAGCTCAACAGGTTCTACTTATGGGCATTCCTAAATCACCAAAGCAAGTTTCCAGAGGATTTCACAGAGCATGGGATTTGTCCCTGAGGGGCTTCCCCTGCCCCTGGGGAGAACTAACAGTCCTTACTAGTAAAAAGCCCACACTCACAGAAGCAGTTGAGTTGAACTTCCTGAACAATAAGGTAATGTCAAAGAGAGCTGATGGTTCTCTAAGACTGGAGAATCCTTCACCACTGAGAGAATCAGGGGACTGCAACTTCTCCATGACGTAGATGGGTGTCCAGAACTTTGGACAGTGGTGGTTCTTTAAGAGATTCTTCCAGTCTGATCATTAAGCTCCACAGCCTAGAGAGCTGGGCCAGGGAAATAACAACCACTGGAGGGCAGCTCCTGGCAAAGGTTTAATGGTAACCTGAGTAACAAGCAACAGTAACCATAGTAACAACAAAGGATTTGATGACTACACCCTTACCCCATTTGCCTGGTACCTCATAAACCCAATGAGGCTTATACCAGTCAATGGGAGGCAAGGGAACCCCAATAATACCACAAGCCAGGTATAGTGGAACTGGATTTAGTTTTATTTCTAAAATAAAGAACTGTGTTTTCTATTTGAGTGTCATGGGGCAAATTAAAATCTCTTTTCCAGGTCTTTGACATCTAAAAAACTGTGAGGTCTTTGAAAGTAAGGAATATGTCTCAGTCATATCTATAGTTCCCCAGGTTCAACTACAGTGCCTGATACATGGTATATTTGAAGGAGGAACTGGTCCTATAGAATAAAGAGCTAATATGCTAAATAGACCAGATGGCGAAACGACCTTCCAGAATGACCTTCTGGAACGACCTTCCAGAACGACCAGTGGGCAGGAGGCGGGGCCACGAGGCAAAGGCCTACTCTTGCACGAATTTCATGCATCGAGCCTCTAGTGTTATTATAATATAAATTAGAGTCCCAGTGCATGGATTTGTGCACCAGTGGAGTCCCTCGGCCTGGCCTGTGGGGATCGGGCCAAAACCAGCTCTCCGACATCCCCCGAGGGGTCCCAGATTGCGAGAGGACGGTTGTCGGGTGACACACCCTGGAACCTGGCTCCCTCCTCTCTGGTTCTGGGTGCGTCACCCGAGAACTGCAGCTGCCAAGTCACTGCAGCTTGGCAGCTCCTGCACTGAGCATCTGCCCCCTGGTGGTCATTGTGCATCATAGCTACCAGTTGGACGGTCAAACGGTCACTTAGGCATATATATATATGGTTGTTTATAGAATTTTCACACACACATGGAGACTTCCAGTTTTGGTAAAGATAGAGTAGCACCATTCCTGCCAGATCCTTCCTCTTAAAACTGAAAATCCCTATATATAACACACAAATAAGAATAGGAAGACAGAGTGGATAGGAAGAAGATGACTGCCTAGGGACATTGGGACTTGAGGAAGGCTATGGCAGTGAATTCCTAGGTTTCCTCATGTATTCCTGATAGGATACTACAGAAGCCTCCAACCTAGAACTGACAAGAGACAAGTATATAAAAGTGCCAAGAAAAGGCTGTCCTCACAGTCAAAAGACCAGGAAAAGGATGGGCTAACAACAGAAAACCTTTTAGGCGACACTCACCCTACTCCAGGCAAACATCAATGGAAATACTGCACCACCATCCCACTGGGGTTTCAGTGTGGCTAAGTGGGTAGACACACACACACTCTCTCTCTCTGAGGAAGTAGGTAGCAGCTCCAACTCCCCCACCACGTGCTAGCCCTGTTAGTGGGGCTGAGCAGGAAGCTAATCTTCTATCTCCTGCCTGGCAGAAGCGGGCAGTGCACCCATTCCCAGCCTGTGATGTTGGCAGGTCTAGTCAGGGAGCAGTACTGTGGCCCCTCGGCCAGGGTATGTGTCTGCAGGATGGAGCAGAGGCAACAGACAATTTGAATCATTGGTTCACTTTTGCTGGGAAGGTGTCAGCAGGGCCAAGTGAGGAGCTGAACGTCCACACCACCCATCTACCAGGAGGCAGTGGGAGAAAGAGCAAAACTGCGGAAGTGCTGTCTGGGGTCCAAGCAGGAGGCTAAACATACACATGCTACCTGGCCCTCTACAAGGAGACTGCCTATTAAACAAAAAAGTCTCGTAATATCTAAAATGACCAAGATAAAATAAAAAATCACTCCTCATACCAAGGGCCACGAAAGCCACAAATTAAATGAGAAAAGACAAGGGACATTAACACCAAGACTAGTCAGATGTTGGAATTATCTGACAAGGGTTTTAAAACAACCCTAATAAAGCTACTTCAACAAGCAACCCAGAAACACCCAGAAACACAGACAAAATAGCTCCAACAATAGCCTGCTCTCTTGAGCTGAAAGACCAGGAAAGGAGCAGTGTAACTAGATGAAAAACTTTTAGACAATAACCATTCTACTCCAGCCAAATGAAACAATGCAAATCGTGACTCCACTCATACCAGTAAAGGCAGAGTAGGGAGTATGTCCAAAGTCCTGCCAGGGTAGTTTCAGTGAGGCCACTGGAGAGCAGTAACAAGGCACTCATGCCCCTCCTAGCCAGGGTGGTCAGCAGAGGCCAAGTGGGGAACCGAACTCCAACCTACACCAGTAACAAGGAGCTGCTCCTCAGTGGGTGTCAAGAGAGGTGGAGTGAGGAAACTGAATTATCATCTCCATTTGGCACAGCCCTCCCTTATCAGAGCAGTGTCAAAGAAGATTAAATAAGATCCAAAGTCAAATGACATTAATATCCAAATGTCTAGGTTTCTATAGAAAATCACATCATATGAATAACCAGGAAAAAGTCAACATGAATGAGGAAAGACTATCAAGAGAGGCTAATACAGAGATGTCAAAATTATCTGACAAGGATTTCAAAGCAGCCATTATACCAAAAGGAAGTCTCAAAGGAAATTTTAATTTCAATTTACAATAGCTAAGATTTGGAAACAGCCTAAGTGCCCATCAGCAGATGAGTGGCTTAAAAAACTGTGGTACATCTATACAATGGAATACTACGCTGCTATAAAAAGGAAGGAACTCCTACCATTTGCAACAGCATGAATGGTCCTGGAGAGTATTATGCTAAGCAAAATAAGTCAGTCAGAGAAAGATAAATATCACATGATCTCACTCATTTGTGGAATATAATGAACAATATAAACTGATGAACAAAAACAGATCCAGAGACAGAGAAGCATTGATCAGACCGTCAACCTCAGAGGGAAGGTAGGGGAGTGTGGGGGTAAGGAGGAGAGATCAACCAAAGGACTTGTATGCATGCATATAAGCATAACCAATGGACACAGACAGGGGGTGAGGGCATGAGTGGGGGATGGGGGGTAAGGCGGGGTTAAGGACACATATACATATGTAATACCTTAATCAATAAAAAAGAAAGAAAAACTTAATGAAGATACATTATACCAAAATATGTGGAATGCAGCTAAAGCAGCACTGAAAGACATTTATAGCACTAAATGCATACATTAGAGAAGAGGGGAAAGGTCTCAAATCAATAATCTAAATCAAACAGGAAAACAAATGAGAAAATCAATGAAGCAAAAGCTTGTTCTGCAAAAAAAGATTGACAAAATTGATAACCTCTAGAAAGACTAATAAAGCTGAAGAGAGGACAAAAATCATTACTATCAGGAAGGAATAAAACAGGTGAAATCCCTTCAATCCTGTAGCCAATAAAAGAATAAGGAAATACTACAAACTTTACACTCATAAATTTGACAACTTAGAAGAGATGGGCCAATTCCTTGAAAACAACTATCCAGATTTAACCAAGATGAAATAAACAACTTAAATAGTCATATAATTATTAAGTAAATGGAATTTGCAATTTAAAAGTTTCCAATAAAAGAAGGATTCAGGTTCAGATGGGTTCACTGGAGAATTCAGTAGCTTAATGTGAAATGTTAAATTAGTATTTCTCTTTGTACAAAACTGCTTATGTAGCTCTCGTGCAACAACAAAGTAGTAAACTCAGGATTTCACCAATCATCTGTGAAGAGCTTTAAAAAAGACAGCACAAAAAACATAAACTACAGACTGATATCTCTCATGAACTCAGGCACAAAAATTCTCAACAAATTATTAGCAAATCAAATCCAGTGATGTATAAAAAGGAACTATATATCATGCCCACATTGGATTTATTCCAGATATGCAAAGCTGATTCAACATCTGAAAATTATATCAACAAGGTAAAGAAGGAAAATCATATGATCATCAATTGATACAGTAAAATAATTGGACAAAATTCATCATTTGTGATTTTAGAACTCTCTGGCAACCAAGGAATAGAAGGGAATTTCCTCAACTTGCATGAGAATAAATAATTATCTCAAGATAAAAATTTTAAAGACAATAAAGCAAGCAACATGAGAAAATGAATGTGAAACAGGAAGTGAGGGTAGCAGTGTCCAATCTGATTCCAAAGTTTCAGAAATTTTGTAGTGTCCCAAAGAAACACACCTCCCAGTAGTATAATTGTGATTATTCTCACAAAAGGGCTTGTGAGGATATCTGAAAGACTTCATTAAACCAAGAGACTAGGTTTTCTAAATGAGACTGTTTAAACTGTCAGAGCAGGATGCTGTGGATTGGCAGGTTTAATGTTTAAGTTGTTCCCATCTTCTCTTTCCCACAGTGTCCTGTGGAGTGGGAGGAAGCTTCTGACAAAGAGTAGATCAATTAAAAGAGGAAAAAAAGAAGCTACTTTTTCTTTTTGCAAATCTGAAAGTAGTGGGTATATCTGTGACCCTGCTATGTATAATTAAAGATGCCAATACTAAAACCTTCTGTAATATAGTATCACAATTCCATTTCTACAAATCTGATTCTAGTGTATTTTGCTTAGATTATGACGTACCAAGGAAGAGTTCAAAAGATGTGGGTTGCTCTCTTAAAACTTAATTGGATAAAGAACACTCTCTAGAATATATGATGGACTAGGTCTACACCACCTGCAATAAAGCTGAACATGACAGTAGCTTAATGTGAAATGTTAAATTAGTATTCCTCATTGTACAAAACTGCTTATGTAGCTCTTGTGCAATAACAAAGTATAAAGCTCAGGATTTTCACCAATCATCTGTGAAAAGCTTTTAAAAAAAGACATTTGAAGAAATGGTTAGATTTTTTTAGTGCATATTTCAAACAATTAGCTACATGGTAATACTCAAACCTCTTTCAATCTATCTTGCATTCCAAATAAAATCTTATTACAAACATAAAAAATGTTGATCACTCCCAAACACAAACTACTAAATTCCTAATAGAGTACAAGTTCTGAAATACAGTTTATTAAGTAGGATAAAGCCAAGACCTACCAGTCACTGCAAAATTCATGTAAAAGCATTTAATAGTACAGCTCTAAGTATTTCTTTTAAGGTTCTCACATTAATGAACGCTGTTTACCGTACTAAATTCTATCATTCAAGCATCAATGATTACATTTCAGAAAAAGAAATCATTCGTGATTTAGAAATATAGAAATATAGAAAAAGTCATAATGAACAGAACCAGTATCCACAATAGGAAACACTGTGGGGGGAGGGAAGAGTTAGGAAAAGAAAGTACTTTATTTTCCCAGTAGGAATTATGTAACAGAAACATTATTTGGGCTCACACCACAAAATCCATGAGAAAGGCTCAAATGTGAACACCGTGTGTACATTTTTAAAAATCTATGTGCATGAGTTTATACTGCATCTGTTTGCACTAATATGTGACAAATATCTATCACTTTCATATACATTGAACCATTCTAGGGGAGCATGGGAGAGAAAAAGGCATTACTTATGCATCACCTAGTCCAGGTTTTATTTAGAATGTAAATTCTTTGAGTCAACCACTTTAAATACCAACAGGAACCTTTGTTAATCACTCTCTCCACCCTCCCATTCCAGGCACCCCAGAAGAACCCTGGGAGTCTAATGGCTTTATGTCTGCTAAGCCTGGCAACTGAGCTTGTTGAGCACCACCTCCACTGGAACAAAAGTGTACTTTCTACTGCACCTTCCTTTTCTTTAACAATTGAGCAGAATCAAGCATGTGTCTAGATCTCTAGGTCGTTACACTGTTGCTGGCATGACTGCTGGCTCTGCAGAATGGCCACTGGTCTACAGTGGCTACCAGTAATGACCAGTACCTAGGTGTTTTTTTTTAAGAATTCTGCTTCTCGCCTGGCCAGCATGGCTCAGTGGTTGAGCATCAACCTATGAACCAGGAGGTCACGGTTGGTTCAATTCCTGGTCAGGGCACATGCCAGGGTTGATAGCTTGATCCCCAATCAGGGACATGCAGGAGGCAGCCAATCAATGAATCAATGGTTCTTTCTCATCATTGATGTTTCTCTCTCTCTCTCTCTCTCTCTCTCTCTCTCTCTCTCTCTCCCTCCCTCCCCCTTCCTCTTTGAAATCAATAAAAATATTTTTTTCATGAGAGAAATAAAAAGGCTGTGCACCTGAGTTAGAGATGGTGCTTCCTGCGTTCATCATTCAATCTTGCTATGATTAGCACATATTTTGCTCACTTATTTGATTGTTGTAATTGTGGTAAGAAGAACTGTTTCTGTCCCCAGAAAGCAGCTTGTCCCTCAGAGTGGACGTGGCAGAGAAAGGAAGAGTTAATGAGGAGCCATTGAAGGGGATTGGCTGACCATAAGTATTGTGGTAAGACTCACTCTCCAGCTCTTTCACAGAGAATAGTTTGATGTTCAAGTCAAGAGACATCAAGGACACCACCAGCATGAAAAACACAAAGATGCTTTTCTCTGTGGGGTAAGAGAGGAAGCAGTCCCCCTGATGAAAACAAGGGTGCCATCTGCAAGTGTAAATCACATTCACACTGAACCCATAGATCAGCAGGAAGGCCACCTCGAAGACAGACTTAAAGAAGATACTAATAGCATAGGTTCACAGCAGGCCCCCTCTCATTTTCACTTTGCCGTGTTCTTCAGTGTCATATTTGAACTTTTATTCTTAATCCTCACCCAAGAATATGTTTTCATTGATTTTTAAAGAGAGAGGGAGGGAGGGAGGAGGGAGGGAAACATCAAACTGTTGCCTCCTGTATGCCCCCTGACTAGGGATTGAATCTGCAACTTAGGTATGTGCCCTGACCGGGAATTGAACCCACAACCCTTTGGTGTACAGGATGATGCTCCAACCAACTGAGCCACACAGCCAGGGCCATACTTAAACTTCTTGATTTCCTTTTCCTGCAAGTGAATTTCCACACTGACACCTTCAGTTGGGGCAACGTTGAGTTCCTCCTCTTTCTTATTCAACTTCTCTTCTTTTCAATCACCAGGTAACATTCACTAGGTACAAGAGTGTGGGGACAGACACAAATATGATCTGCAAGACCCAGAAGCACACATGAGTGATTGGGAAGGACTTATCATAGACATAGTCACAACAAGGCTGTGAATTTACAACGAAAGGTAAAATCCTCACCATCCCAGGCTGACTCAATCATTGTCCTCAGTAGCAAGACTCAGAAAATGAAAATAACTGAGAGCCACACTTTCCCTCTAGCAGTGGAGTAATCTTGAACCCTGTCTAGGAGTTGGCCTAAGGCACTCCAGTCACTCATGTTGCCTGTTTGCTGTTCTATCACTTAAAAGAAGTAAAGTAGGCACGCCAGTGACTGCCCTCCTTAGAGGTTGAAGTAAAATGAAAAAGTTCAAGCACTCAAAACTCTCAGTTTATAAGTATGCTATTTTTAGTATTCTTCTTCATTCTTCCCCCTAATGAAAGACAATTGCTGATACCTGATAAAAGCTTATGTGGATTCATTTTCATATTTGGTGAGTAAATACTCTTAAATAAGGATGTACATATATTGATGATGGCACATTACGGGAACAAAACAGACACATCTACAAGTCTCCTTCAGAGTACTGAAAAAAAAATTTCCAAAGATAAAGACTCAAACACAGAAACTGAATTAAACAACTCACATGCATATACTGATTCATCTTCAGATGTATTAGAGCCATCATCTCCCAAATAGATACTGATATTCATTCAAGCATTATTTATTCAGAGCCTACCTAGGTGCCAGATTCTATATGGGGCACTGATTCCTACTGGTGAGTAAAATAGAATTCCTGTGGAACTCATGATCAACTGGGGGAAACATAATTAAAAATGCAATATTTCATTAAATCTAAGGTACATTTGATAAAATAAACCATTACTTTACTTACTATTAAAAAAGCAATCAAAGCATCCAGTGTAACATGTGCCCCAATTTCAGAAACGTGGGGGGAAATATACATCTTAGAATCAATGAAAAAGGCTAACTGAGTAAGTAAATATACAATTGCAAATTTAAATAGGTCCCAAGAAGGAAACAAATAGGCACCAACAAGAGATCAATACAAGGAAACCAAGACCAGTCTGTATAGAGTCAGGCAAAGAATGTAAAATTGTTGCATGTGAAGGAAGCAGCACAGGCAAAAATCTGAAGAGGGAAGAAATCATTGTATTCAAGGAGCTGAAAGGTAGGCAGCACAGTTACAGGTAGTTAGGCAGAAGTAGTAGACTGGTCCCAGAGGGGGCTACCTCAGGCACCCACTTGGTAGCAGCAGAGAAGCCCAGAGGCAGAAGGCCAGAGTGCACTGCAAGGCTGGGGCAGGATTGAGGCCACAGAGCAATTACTAATGGCAGCTTGGGAGCTCCAGGGGACAAGATGCGATTGAGGGATGTACAGAGCAGTGCAGGGATGAGGGTTCTATGCTAATGTGCAGCCAGTGAGTTTTGGTGGTGACAAAAAGTAAAAGAGGATGTCAAGAATCATGGGACTTGTCCTGAGAGTCTCTGAAATAGGCGATCAATACTGTTGCTGTGGTCCTGAACAAAGGATCATTTTGCAAGGGTAGCTGCCATTCTCCTTAGCAAGAAGAAGCAAGATCAGAAGAAAAAAAGAGAAGTTGCTGCTCCCTTTTTATCTGAGAATTGGAAGTCAGGTCCCTACCAACAGGAGCCTTAAATTAAATACATATTTACTGAATGTGGACCATTATCTTTAGTTGCATTGTTAGCACATGGAAGCTTTATGGTTAAGATTAAAATATTAATATGCTATGTTCATTCTTGTGGGTTTCTTGTAGGATATTACTAAAATATATCTAGAGCTTTTTAAAAAAAAATTCAGTAGGAGCAACACTGATACAACCCACCAACCTATTAAGGGTGGGTAGAACCTAGCACAACACATAACTGGGCCACTACTGAAGACCTTCTCTTCTTTCTCTATTTTGTTCCAACAGCCCTATTTCTTTATAAGAAACATTTCTAAGCAAAAGCCTAGGGAAAGCTTTCTGCCTCAAATTCAGATTATGCTAGACAAATGTATCTTACCTTAAAGTGGACTGCAGCTAATTGATTATTACATGGCAAAAAAAAAAAATTACTTTCAACCAAACCCTTTCAATATAGCACCAACTCATCACCTTTTAAAACAAGTTTTATTTAATACACTAAGATATTCATAATACTTAATATTTTAGTTCTCCCTCTTCAAAATAATCTTTAATTCCCAAAGATATTCATTTTAAGCAATTAGAAAAATTAAAACAGGAAAATATTAAAATAAACATAACATGGATTTGCCAACTAATAAGCAAAATTAAATACCATGAAGCTAATTTGTTTCTTGTTCTACTGGCTGTTCCTTATAGCAGATACAGTGAGAAAAGTAAAACTTAAAATGAAACATCAAAAGGGGCAAGGTTAATGTAATTTAAATTGTCTCCATCTCCCAAGGTTGGTTACAACTGTTCTCCAAGGATAAGAACTGAAGTCTCTCCAACTGCAATTTTTTAGTAAGTAATCAAATTATAAAACTTCAAAGTATACATAGTCTTTCTTTGCTTTAATAACCCAGCTGAGCCAAATTGCCCTCTATCACACAGATTCTGAAAGTAATATTATTAAGCTAAAGTCACCAAGATTTATAGTTGATAATTAGTATATTCTTCAAGGTTAATTGAAAATAAACCAATGGCACGCAAGACTTCGAATTTATTCTCATTAGTTTTTCAAATTTAAACAGTGTTTAGTCTCCAGAGATTTCAAAGTGCCTTAGAAAATTGAGTTACTTCTTCAAAAATATGTGGGCAAAATACCAAGTGAAGGGTAAAGAAAATAACCCACAAAACTTCTTTAGCATGGTTTATAGACGGTATCTGATAAAACAAAAAGTGCTGGGGTGGGGTGAGAAAATCAATAATTCTAGTTAATTTAGGATAGTTATTAGCATTTTATAGAACTACATGAAGTTTCTAAGTTTTTCATATATTTTGTTCTGAAAAACTTCTTACTAAGCACTTTGAAAATACACAGATCTGAGATTCAAAGGAATGAAAATAACTGAGAATGAGTCATCTCAGTTAAGCAAATGGTTCATGGGAAACTTAAAAGCCTCTTGCTGAACAGTATTTTTAAACTGGACAAGATAGTCCCAATTTTAAAGTATAAATATAGCCCTGGCTGGTTTTCTCAGTGGTTAGAGAGTCAGCCTGTGGACTGAGGGTCACAGGTTCGATTCCCAGTCAAGGGCACATACCTTGGTTGCAGGTTCCCCAGCCATGGTCGGGGTGTGTGTGGGAGGCAACCAATCAACATGTCTCTCTCGTTGATGTTTTTCTCTCTCCACCCTCCCTTCCATTCTCTCTAGAAATAAATAGAAAAAATATCCTCGGGTGATGATTAAAAAAATAAATAAATAATAAAGTATAAATGTAAAACTTCAGGTTTCAGCTCCAACACGTAAAGTGCTTACTAGTACATATTGTCACTCCGGTCATTTCAACAACAAAACACCCCAAATAAACTAAAACTCAACAACTTTTCCTAGGCTTATCAGAGAATTGAGAATATAGGGCAAACTGAACTCCTGAAATCTGGAGAGAGGCAAATATAGAGACTCACATCCAAGATCAGCTTACCTGGAGCACAAGGTGCTTGAGCAGTGATGGCGAACCTTTTGAGCTCGGCGTGTCAGCATTTTGAAAAACCCTAACTTAACTCTGGTGCCGTGTCACATACAGAAATTTTTTGATATTTGCAACCATAGTAAAACAAAGACTTATATTTTTGATATTTATTTTATATATTTAAATGCCATTTAACAAAGAAAAATTTAAAAAAATGAGTTCGCGTGTCACCTCTGACACGCGTGTCATAGGTTCGCCATCACTGTGCTAGAGTAATCACCAGTAAGAAAATTTAAATGGTAATTTTGACAAAGCCTTGTGAGTAAGAACTCCTGGGGGCCCAATCTTAGAAGGGCCTCCACACAACTGTGGCTTTACCTCCAGGAAACTCACTAGGTTCTGACTATAAAGATCCAAGAATTATCTCCTCCACTTTTGGGTGAGAGGAAAAGAAAAGTAACAGTTTTGAAATGCACCCAGGGTGAAGATCTAATGAAAAATATTCTCCCTTTTGGGTAAGGGAAAGGGGAAAGTAACCATTTTGAAATATGCTCAAGGGAAAAGTAACAGTTTTGAAATAAGCCCAGAATGTTATCCATAACAAAGGCCAACACTCCAAGGTAAAATTTACCAGAGCCTTATACTATCCTGGGAAAGGGGAAATTAGCCAATTATAGCCCCATATAGCCTTCTTGTTTCACCTAAAAGCAAGAGGGGGGGGGGCTAAGAAATAAAGGTTGCATCCCAGTACTCAGGCCCACCAAAAGACTAAGATTTGGTCCGAAGATTACAGAATACTTCTCCTTCCCCACACTCTAACACCACGTCACCAGGGTCCTAGTACAATAACAGCGGATTACAAGTGAAAGAATTGCAAGAAATAAACTTTATTTAAAAAGAAGTTCTTAAGGAAACCCAAAGACAATAGGGGGTAAAATAAAGAAAAGCATAGACACTAGAAGAAACTGAAGCCTCTGGCACCTAACCTACAACAAACATTAAATATAACCTAGCTCCTAGCCAAATTAATATAAAACTGTATACTAAAGCACGATTTACCTCAGGTCCTATTAGCCAGTATATCCTATCTGGCTTATAAAAGGAAAACATTAAAAAACATGGTAAAAGGCAAGAAACAACACGGGGTGAAAAGACAAAGCAAGCATCAGAACCAGACTCAGGTATGGCACAGATCTGGGGATTATCAGGAATAATTTCAGATAAGAAGATTAAAATAACTAGGATTACTATACTAAGAGCTCTAATGGAAAAAGCAGACAACATACAAGAACATATGGGTAATGTAAGCATATACAACTCTAATGAGAAATTAAAAGAAAATGCTAGAAATCAAAAGAACTATAACAAGAAAATGAATAATACCTTTAATGGATTCATCAGTAGATTGGACATAGCCAAGAAAAGAATCAGTAAACTTAAAGATATGTCAATAGAAATTCCCAAACTAAAATGAAAAGAGAAAAAAATAATTTTAAAAAGCAGCACAGAATATCCAAGATCTGTGGAACAATTACAAAAGGTGTAACTGGAATATCAGAAGGAGAAGAATGAGACCAAAGAGAAGAAACAATGAACAATGAGAAATTAAAATTGAAAACACAATACCATTTATATTATCACTAGAAGTAAAGAAGTACGTAGGTATAAATCTAACAAAATATTTGCAAGATCTATATTCTAAAAAACTACATAAATCTTGATAGAAATCAAAGATCTAAATAAATGGAGAGATATTCTATGTTTATGGATCGGAAGACTCAATATTATTATGTCAACTCTTCTCAACTTGATCTATAAATTCAATGTGATCCTAAGCTATTTTGTGGATATCAAGAAACTGATATTAAAGATAATATGAAAAGGCATTTTTCTTTATTACTGACATGAGTTTGTTCCTAAACAGAATTTAATGGAGAATTTATTTTAAAAATGGGAAATAAGGTTTCACAGTATCATTTCAACTACAATCTTTTCTCAAATTTATCTCTCCCAAACTATATTTTAAGCTTCCTGACAAATAAAAACATGGTTTTGTATTTGTTCATTTATACATGCTAGCCTATATTCCTCAAAAATAGGAATTACATCTTACTGATTTTTGCAGAGCCACTGCCTAGCAGAGCACCTGATATTTTGTAGGCACGCAATAGATTTTTCTTAAACAGATATTTGAATTTTATTTTATAACTAGAGGCCTAGTGCACAAATTTGTACATGGGTGGGGTCCCTAGGCCTGGTTGGCAATCAGGCCTATCGGGGCCGTCTCACCCAGTCCTGATCGGGGCCAGGCCAGCCAGGGCCGGCCGGACCGGGGCAGGGACTGGGGGAGGTTGGCTGTGGGAGCGCACTGACCACCAGGGGCAGCTCCTGCATTGAACGTCTGCCCCTGGTGGTCAGTGCATGTCACAGCGACTGGTTGACTGGTCGTTCTGGTCGTTCGGTCATAACAGTTGCTTAGGCTTTTATATATATAGATATATAGATAGATGCCATGCCTAGAACACAATACTATTAAATGTAAGAGGTAGAAAACAATTTTTACTTGGTGTTAAAAATTAAAATGCTTTAACTTATTAAATAAATCTTTAAATTAAGAAGTAGTAAAGCTCAGAAGCATTGTACAGCTTCTAATAGTATTTCAGGGTTAGGTTACTTTTTTGTAGAAAAAGATCACTGTGTACTATGTTCCAGTCACTGATTTTAACAATTCATAGACGTTCCCACTATATGGGCATTTGTTGATAAGTTCCTTTTCTTATATTACCAGTGAATAAAGGTGGACAGAAGTAGGTTTACAGTTGTGAGTATGTGAGACACAGAGTTCTTGTATTATTATTTATGAATTATTGTATTATTTCCCATACCAACAACTGTAAACCTACTTTTGCCCACCCCTTATATATTTCAGGCCTGTATAGAAAAATGATTCATACTCATTTTTGCTCCTAGAGCTTTGAAAAAAAAAGTCATATTGAAAAGCCAGTATGGTGAAGGCCTGGGGGGGGGGGCGAGGTGGAGGGAGTCAATGGGGGGGGAAAGGGGGTGGGCATCTATAATACTTTCAACAATAAAGATTTTTTTTAAAAAAACTAATATAAATCTCTTAAGCACACACATTACCAGAAACTAATGAAATGACTCATCTTAAGAAGATGTAGAAAAAAATGTTCTCTTCTTTGAATTATGTTTTTATGATTAGCAGAAAAGGGGACTTTAAAGTCCATCTAGTACCCCAGCCAACTCATCCTCTAGCCAGTGGTTCTCAACCTTCTGGCCCTTTAACTACAGTTCCTCATGTTGTGAGCCAACCATAAAATTATTTTCGTTGCTACTTCATAACTGTAATGTTGCTACTGTTATGAATCGTCATGTAAATATCTGATATGCAGGATGGTCTTAGGCGACCCCTGTGAAAGGGTTGTTGGACCGCCAAAGGGGTCGCGACCCACAGGTTGAGAACCGCTGCTCTAGACTGAGTGGTGGGTGGGGATATAATCATTTAGGGACTGAGAACTGATTTACTATAAGAAGGGTGATTGAGGTAAAGTATTCTGTGTAGACAATGCATACAGAGCTAATCCTGGCTAGTTCTAATATGACCATTCCCTTATGCCACTTACTAAAAAACAAACTACAACAAAACAAATCCAGATTAGGATGATGAGGATAAAGGCAACCAGGAAACCTGCAAAAACCCAAAATTCTTCTAGTTCCCTAAAGAAATCACTCTCCTGGAAATTGACAAATAAGCCATTATTTTTTTTTACTGATAATCAGACAACAGAAACACAGGTGGTTTTTCCTATATCAACAGACTTGCAGAATTGAAATTATAAAATATTATAATTCAAAAAAGGACAATTTTGGTGAGTCTTTTGTAATGTCCCAGAAACTATTCTGCAATTAACTGGAATGGCAACAAAAACCAGGTCAAGAGAGGAAACTACATAGAAATATGGTTCTATATGAGTGCCTATGTAAGAGGTAATGGAAGATGTTTTCCCCCATGAATGATTCCTACTATCGCTGTTCCTGATCTGAAGTACAGTTTTATATTGGCATCTCATTAATCTCTGTAACATGCAATAAATTAATGCCATTTAGGAGAGAGTAATTACTTAAAAATGATTATGACAAAATAATCAGTACTGGATTCTTTCCAGCTTCTGACAACCTTTATGAAAAACCCCAAGCCCCTCTTTCATTTTCTTCAAATGTTAAAAATTTTACACACGAAAAGCAAAAATCACACTTTCTTGTTATTTAAATAGGATGAAATAATATAATCAATCCAATGTATTCAGTTTCTCATTGTTGACTCTCCCTAAGCTTTGTTTTAAAAACTCAATTCACATGTAAAAACTAAAACTCAAAGAAAAACATTAGTCTTATTTACTGTAGGAAAAAAAAGTAAAAATTTATTTTTAGTATAAAATAACTGTGGTTTGATATGGCAGACTATAAATAATCTGTTAAATTGATGATGGTTAAAAAAAAATGATGATGGTTCACTGAATTTTCCTCAAATATCTTCTTAAAATAATTTGCTTTAGCCCTGGCCGGTTTGTCTCAGTGATTAGAGCGTCAGCCCCCAGACTGAAGTGTCTCGGGTTCAATTCCAATCAAGGGCACATAACTCGGTTGCAGGCTCGATCCCCAGCCCCGGTCAGACACATCCAGGAGATAACCAGTTGATGTGTCTCTCTCACATTGAGGTTTCTCTCTCTCTGACTCTCCCCCTCCCTTCCACTTTCTCTAAAAATCAATGGGAAAAATATCCTTTGGTGAGGATTAACAACAACAACAACAAATAGCTTGCTTAAAAAAAAAAATTAACCAAATCATCATTTAGCTTTTTGGCGGAAAAGCAAAATTAATCTGAAAAAGAAAAAAAAGGAATCACTAATTCAAAATGTATAATGCTAACTAAGAACAAAGCCTTATAGCAAAAGACAAACTGTGAATATTAAGTAATAGCAAACAGACAAAGAATCCTTTTTAGTACAGGGAGGTAAGGATATTTCTAACTAGTGAATATTTCATCAAATCTACTCTTCTTCCTACTCTTAATCTCAGTCTCTCAAATCTCAAATGTGGAAAATGGCACAATCCAGATTTTATCCATGTTTTCTCTCCTTAACCTCTTTTAATTTGACATTCGATGTACCATTTCACTCAAAGAGGCCATTAATAAATGGCATTGTTAATCTTTATCATCACAGATCTTTTTTATGGATTTTTACAGTTGGTGAATGCCATTTTAAAAAACCTTCCTTCCTTGCTTTCAAGAGGTCAGCCTCTCTCTCCTTTCAGTGTGACCATTTGAAACATGCCCTTCCCTCTGCTTTGCACTCCCTCTTGGAAGGTTCATATCATTTCACAGTTCCAGCTCATGCTCAAGTTAGCCCATTTCTGGAGTCAGATCAAAGCCACTTTATAAACTGTGTAATCTTGGCCCTGTTACATAACCTCTCTATGACTCAGTTTCCTCTCTTGCAAAATGGAAATAAGAGGACTGTTGTGGGATTAAATGTAAAATATCTAGTAGAGTGCCTAGCACATGGTAAATGTTCAATATGTGGTATTTAGTAATATCAGGTTTGGTATTCTGGTGCCATTTTATCCTTTATTATGAAAGCCAAACTCATTATTTCTCCCCCTAAACTTATACACCCTTTATAAGTTTTTCAGTCAGATACATGATACCAATGCTTTTCCAGTTTGCCACAAGTCCTTGGGATCATCTTTAATCCCTCCACAGGGACCTGCTACTCTGCAACAGCTCTTTACAGTGTCCTTAATTTTTGGTTCTATAATTTAAGTCAACTTTATTATTAATTGAATACTTATAGGCTGTACCCTAATACTGGATAGTTCATGGCTTTGTATAACTTGCTATCTCAAGAGCATATGGCATCTACTGCTTCACAACAAACAGAAACTTCTCATAAGTCAACCCAAGCCACAGGAAAGGAACTACATGAACCAGTACTTCCCTGTCCTAGGCTCAGCATCACCCTCCAACCTCTACTTGGCTGCACAACCCTCTTGCCTCTAATATCATCTCCCTATTTCAACACCATTCTATTCTCCCTACTTTGTAATGAGGACAACCTCTTTGGACTTCTGCAAAGAAAAAGTGCACTGTAAAACATGTCTCCCCTCTCACAGGCACTTCAAAGCAGACATGCAAATTTTAAAAAATCAGCAACATATATCTGCAGGGAAGGTCCAAACTAGAATGTCTTCCAAATGCCAGTAGTCATAAAGTGCCATAAATAGCTGAACAGTCATTGCTAAGAGTTTTCATATACATGTCAATGTGTATACTATACTAATAGTAGAGGAATATGCAAATTGTCCAGGACACTGTCACAGTAACGACCACCAGGCTGCCTGGAGCAACAAGGCCGGCATGGGGTTTAGTGAGGGATGACCAAATGACTGAACAGCAGGCTGCATGGGGTGACCAGGCCAGCAGGGGGGTTAGTGAGGGACAACCAAACAACTGAACAGCAGGCTGCATGGGGCAATCAGGCCGGCGGGGAAGCAGTGAGGGGCAACCAGGCTGCTGGGGGGGGTGCAGTTGGGGGCGACCAGGCCGGCAGGTGGGGCAGTTGGGCACAACCAGGTCAGCAGGGGGGGCAGTAAGCAGCGACCAGGCTGGTAGGGGGGGCAGTTGGACGTGACCAGGTTGGCAGAGGGGCAGTAAAGGGCGACCAGGCCAGCAGGGGGGGCAGCTGGGGGTGACCGGGCTGGCAGGGGGGGCAGTTAGGGGCAATCAGGCAGGCAGGCAGGTGAGCAGTTAGGAGCCAGCGGTCTAAACTGGCAGTTGGACATCCCCTGAGGGGTCCCTGATTGGAGAGGGTGCAGGCTGGGCTGAGGAGACCCCCCCCCCCATACATGAATTTCGTGCACTGGGCCTCTAGTATAATAAACAGAAACTGTCAAAAAGAGAGTATCGTTATATTCTTTTAATATATTTTTATTGATTTCAGAGGGAGAGAAAGAAACATCAATGATGAAAGAGAATCATTGATTGGCTGCCTCCTGCACTCCTCACACTAGGGATCGAGCCCACAACCCAGGTATATGGCCTGACTGGGAATCGAACCATGACCTCCTGGTTCATAGGTTGATACACAATTACTGAGCCATGTTGGCCAGTCTAGGCCACATTTTTTAAAATATATTTTTATTGATTTCAGAGAGGAAAGGAGAGGGAGAGAGAGACAGAAACATCAATGATGAGAGAGAATCATTGATCGGCTGCCTCCTGCACATCCCACACCGGAGATCAAGCTCACAACCTGGGCATGTGCCCTGACTGGGTATCAAACCATGGTCTCCTGGTTCATAGGTCAATTCTCAACTACTGAGCCATGCTAGCCGGGCTGGGCCACATTCTCTTTTAATTGGGCAGCATTCATTTCAATAAACTAAGTATGGTCTTTGGCCTGGAATAAACCAACATTTATTGTGTTCACAAAAGACACGCTGTATCTTTTTATAAACATGACTTCTAAATTTCTTGCAACAGTACACAGATTAAAACAGTAACTTTCTTTCATACTTGCTCAAATATACAATATACTAGGAATTATTTAATTATATATACACTCAGATCCAACCCTCTCAAAAAGAGAACAAATTTATGCATAAGTGATCAAACACACACCTATGCATAAGTAATCATACATTTTATAAAAATTTTATAATTTTAAAAGGAATGCAAAATGCATGGGTATGATTATTTTATATATAATGGTACAATAGAAATTATTATATCCATTTTTAACTATAACATGAGATTTTGTGGTTATCCATTTGTTTGCTCCTGAAGGGTAAATCTTACCAAAAGCATCAAATTCTCTATTTTGGGGTAATGGGGTGAAGATTTGAAGGTTTGATTCTGGCTGAAAGAAGAATATACTATAACAAGTCTAATGACTAAACAGCTGCAGATTCTAAAAAGAGTTTTTATTACTCTGAGTGAGGCACTAATTTATGTTTAAATTTTCCATCCGATATCTTTTTAGATGCATGAAAGGAAAAAAACACACACAATACTTAAAGAGCTGTTTTGTGAGTCCCCTCATTTAGTAAAGTGCAGTAAAAAGAGTTTTTTAGATGCAATCTCATTTTTTAAAGTATCTCTTCAGACAAACCCGAACCCATACAAGGTTAAGAAAACTACAATTTACTTATCCTTGTAACCCAAAGTGCTCTACACATAGCCACTAGGAATCAGAGTTCACATTTAGAATTGGTTTCCCAAGAGCTTAGATCTCTGTTACCATCCACTCTAACTCTGGACCCATCTTGCTGGCACTGACAGTGTGCATTAACAGTGTGCAGTGCGAACCATTTCTTACTATAGTTAACAAGCATGTTTTAACAAACAAGTAGACAGATATATGGATACATAAAAAAATATTCAACTAATAAACCTTTTTTTACATAAAAGACAGAAGAACTTAGATTAGGACAAAATTGTTATAGCTTTAACACTTCCCATATTTTTTTAATTGAGGCATAATTGGCATACAACATTATATTAGTTTCAGGTAATCATTACAACGTAATGATTCAATATTAGAACATGTATCATCTAAAAGTTATTCTCTGAGTAAAACATGTTCACCACTGAGCAACAGCTGTGGAAACTTGAAATAACTTACCTGAATAAATGGTGATTATTATCATAGTCAAATAATTTATATAATTTGATTCATTCAAGGCTGTGCAAGGGTGATCAACTATAATCAATAATAACCATATACTATTATCTCAAGCCCTATTTTATATCAAATACCTATCCACTATACCCTTCAAAATCTGGATTCAGACCCATAAAGTATTCTAAGTTATTGGGTCTACATGAAAAATGCTAACTGAATGAAAGTCTTCATTGTTCTTAAGTACCTGAACATAAATTCATCACTACCTTGATTTCTTCTCTACCACCTCTTCTCATTAGGCAGCTTTTCACCTATACATTGGACAGGTGAAAAAATAGCACATGATTGTAAAGAACTAATGACTACCAAATCATGATAAAGCTTGTCCCAAAGTAATCTCCTTTCTCTGGGTTCACATATTAATTCTACTCAACAAGCATCATCATTATATGCTCACATGCACAGAACACTACATTAATTTCAAAACAGTTAAATACATTTTTTCTTCTTGTACTTGCCTTATGTCTGCATTTAAGTACAACTCCATAGGCTCCTATAATAAAAAGAAGTAAACTGTTAGAAGCAGTATACCTACTACAGCTCTTACAGAAATTGAAGTTCTATTATATTTACACTAGAGGCCCGGTGCATGAAATTTGTGCACTGGGGAGGGGTGTCCCTCAGCCCGGCCTGCGTCCTCTCACAATTCGGAACCCCTCGGGGGATGTCCGACTACCAGTTTAAGCCCGATCCCAGCCTGGCCTGTGAGGATCTGGCCTAAACCAACAGTCGGACATCCCCTGAGTGATGTAGCAGTGCACCAAGCGGCAGGTGGCCAGCGAGGAACCAGAACCAGGGCCCAGCGCCACACTGCTCATGCTCATCCCAGCCCACTGTGCCTGCTGCTGCCACTCGGTAGTGCTGCTGTGGAGTCAGGAGAGGCTCCTGCCGCCGCAGCTGTGCCAGTCATGAGCCCAGTTTCTGGCTGAGCAGCGCTCCCCCTGTGGGAGCGTACTGACTACCCAGGGGCAGCTCCTGCCTTAAGTGTCTGCCCCTGGGTGGTCAGTGCATCATAGCGACTTGTTGACCAGTCATTCCAGTCATTCTGTCATAACAGTTGCTTAGGCTTTTATATATATAAATTGGTTATCAGTATATGTTATAATAATGAATCCTAAAATAACGATATTCTGCAGTGATAATGCAAACAGCCACCTACAGAGCATGGATATTTATTATATATTTTTTCATAAACCGAGAGTATAAGTAACTCATTTCCTCAACATGTACTTTTACAGGTTTCTCTTTTAAAGAAAATTTCACTTGAGACATTTTTAAATTTAAACTTAAAATATTCTAGAGACAAGATTTGGGTACAAGAACCTTGGGAGTAGATGAAAATTAATTCAAAAGATTCTAGGAAACTTAAATTTTAAGAGCTAATGATTTCTTAGCATGGAGCTTACCAAATATGTTATCTATCCTAGGAGACAATTAAGTCCTCTTCTAGGATACTGGAATATCTTTCCTGATTGGCAAAACAGTATAGGCCTCGGCATTCCAATTAATAACTAATCAAAGTTGATACATTTTTGCCATAAATAATCAATTCAAGGGCACAGGCCACAAGCAGTTCAAGAATCTCTGGCCATTTATAGCCATGCACTCCCACTTTGTTTGATATATTTTGATGAAATTCATCATCATCTTTTGGGTTACTTATCCTGTTATCCAGCCAATAAACTACTTCCTTAGAGACAGAACACAGAGTTGACAGCAAGTTACCCATAAAACTGAGGTTAAAGTTATACTGTGAATATCTAATTAGGAGAATCAGAAGGTAGATTCTGCTTGACAGTTTTATAGAGTTTGCTTGACAGTTTTAAATTTCCTTAATATATATTTGTATTTCTTAGCCAAAAAGCATCTGAGGTAGTTTATAAAAAAAAACAAAAAACATAGCAATGATGATTCTGGCTACAACTTAAACTGACATATTCTGATTTATATAACAGTCTTGTAGTTTTAATTAATCTGAGCCAATCCCTGAGAAGATGATCACATATAAATATACAAAGAAACACAAGGTTAGGATCCAGAAAACTTAGGTTCAGAATCTGGAACATTCCAAATGTGTTATACTCTATGAGATGACCTTCTCCAGTCAATAGTTTATTGCATAAGTCTAACTGTAATACTTCTTTGGGGGGAAAACAACCAATAACAAATAAACAAAAATGCAGCTATTATAAAACAGATAGTAGGTAAGACATGGAGAATAAATTTTATTTACATAATTAATATTAATGAAGAAAACAAAAAGGCGTTGACTGGTGAAGGAAGAAGGATCCATTCTCTTAATATGGTTTCAACTTCAGATCTTGAAGCAAACACCCAATGATCAGACTGTGTTTTTAACTGCTTTTATTTATTTTAATTTTTTATTTAAATTCTTTATTGCTTAAAGTATTACATATGTCTCCATTTTCCCCCATTGACCTCTCCCTGCCAGCTCCCACCGCCCCCCAGCACAGGCCCTCACCCCTCATACTGTCTGTGTCCATTGGTTATGCTTACCGTATATGCATGCATACAAGTACTTTGGTTGATCTCTTACTCCCCCCTCTCCCACCCTACCTTGCCTTCTCTCTGAGGTTTGACACTTAATATTAAAATCTAAAACAGCTTTTCTGTTCACATTGGTAAATGTTTAAAACTCCTTTTAAAATTTCAAATTTATTTGAAAATTCTGAAATATGAAATTTTTGTAACATTTGCTTTAAATAAACCATAATTATAGTCATTTATCTCATTAACAGAATCATTTATCAAAATCTCCATAAAGTTATCTTTAAGTCAAGAGCAAAAACTACTAAAATGAAAAAATAAAAAAAACTTATGAAAAATGAATTACCATATTTCATCTAATCAATGATGTCATTGAATATAAGCATAATTTTATGTACTACTAGTAAAGGAAAAATGTTGCCGATTAAACCATGACATGCTACTGATTATAACATACATCTGATTTCAAAGGCATCACAATATGACCAAATTGTGTGCCTCAGAATTTATAAAATGTGGTTTGTCATTCCCCAAGACAAATAGAAGTTATTTATTCATTTATTTACCATGTAGTAAGTAAGTAAAATTTAACTTATACAAATAAAATTAAAGTTATTGACAATAAGCCTAGCTGATATAAAAATAAAATGTAACCAAAAAATTATTGACTAAAGAAACCATGGTTCCTAATGAAAGAATGAAATAGATCTTATAACATAGAAACCATACCTGAAACCTGTATGTTCATGTTGACCAATGTCAACCCAATAAATTACATAAAAAAAGAAAAGAATGAAATTAAAGCAGCCTCAAGAAATTCCTGATTTATTAAACTTTAAGGGGTTTTTTAATGTTTTCAACTTTCAATTTGAGAATAAGACCCAATAGTTGAGAATAATTTTATTTTTAATATCTTGCTCTTAGATTCATATCTAAATTGATGCAGATTAAATTAGTAGGACCTGAATTATTAGCTTTTTTTGGTGGTAGGTATAATTGTATATTGCTAAAAAAAAACCTCAAGAAATGCTAAACTTACCTTCACCTACAACCCCAAGGATCTCAAATTTATTCATCACATTACCAATGTTAGGAATCTTCATGAAGACAAACTCCTCTTTTGATGCGAGCCACAAAACATGGCATCAAAAAAGAACTTCTGAGAAAGTTGTCTAGTAAGTAGAACAAAAAAATGGCCGAAGGAAGAAATTCTCACAGGTTGGCAGGAACTTTCACATATTTCTTCTAATGTGAAGTATTAAATGATTCCCTGAAAGAACAAACAATTACAAGCCATAAGTTTTATATTTCAGTAATCAAATAAACTAGCCTATATTTTTATATAGTTCTTTTAAAACCTTATTAACGTTTCACATACCAAAAAAAAGACATAATCATAGGAGGGAAGAACCCAAAATGGAACATAAATGAACAAATGTAGTTAACTGTATTTGAAATGAGTAATGTAAACACATTGAACAGGGCCAGAGGAAAAAGAATTAACCCTAGGTAATTCTTGAAAACAATATTTTAATACCATACTCTCCTTGAGCTTAGACAAAAAATAAATATAAATACATACTATATTCTACTTAGGTAGTTGTTTTACACAGAGATATGAAACTTCTTTATATGTATTCTAGGATTAAGCAAATAAGTATATGTATTGTGGATAATGAGAGTTTGGTTCCTTATTCTCATAAAAAGAAGTTACAAATATAAAAAGGGGGAAGGCCCTGGCTAGCATGGTTCAGTGGTTAGAGTGTCATCCCACACACCGAAGGGTCAGGGGTTCGATTCCCAGTCAAAAGCATGTACCTGGGTTGCAGGTTCAATCCCTGGCCCTAGTCCAGCCGCATGCAGGAGGTAACCAATCGATGTTTCTCTCTCTCCTTCCCTCCCTCCTTTCTACTCTCTCTGTAAAAGCAATGGAAAATATATCCTCAGGTGAGGATTAAGAAAAAAAAAAAAGGAAAGAAAGAAAAGAAAAAAAGAAAAGGAAAGGGAGACGGCTTGCAATTAGAATTAACCATATAAGCTCATTCTTAATATAGAGAGATGTAGAAATAGACGTAAGTGTGTGTGTAAATATAATATAAAATATATATACACACATATATATTCCTTAGCTCTGTCTGCTGAGGGAGCCTGGAAGCAATGACACTCCAGTAGCCATGAACACAGCTAATGTGCCAATAAAAGGAACCAGGGTTCCTAGGAGAAATGGCTGATTTCCAGGCTACAGCAGAAAGTAAGGAAATGCTCAAGGAATAATGGGGACATGTCTAAAGGACACAGGAGTCAGCTTGAGGACTCCCACTGGTGAAATGAGGAACATTTGAGCAACAAAATAAATATAGTAGTAGGTTATAATCCATAGAAGTATAAAAAAGTGTACCAATCCTTACTGACATAAATAAATGGGGGAGAAGAAAAAGCTTTTTCTTAGAGCATAATTCCAAATAATAAATTTGATGAAGAAATAAGAAAAATCACCATTTGGCAAACCGCCCTGACTATAATTATTTTAGGCAAGTATCATTAATACATGATAAAACTAGTGGTTGAAAATTTGATGGAAAACAGAGTATTACCCAGTCTCAAAGTAGCTCCCTATAAGATAACTTTCAATTACAAAGGGGAAAATAGTAATTCCATAGTAAAGAATCTTGCCAGATACTATTTTAAGTGATCAAAATTAACACTGCTAGTAATAGGACAAATCAATACCATATGCCTCCTGATAGGATGCATCACAACATACTCCTGTGGCATTCCTTCTAAAAAGGTAAAACCTAAATCTAAGCAGAGACAGCAGCAGACAAGCCCAAACTAAGGACATTCTACTAAACTAGAGGCCCGATGCACGAATTTGTGAACATTGAAAGGAAATTAATTAGAAGAAATATTTTAGAGGCTGGAGAAAGACTGCAGGAGGTTGGCTCCAGGGTGTGTCTGGCCCATCTCACCCAGTCCTGATCGGCCGGACTCCAGCAGCAAGCTAACCTACCAATCAGAGTGTCTGCCCCTGGGTGGTCAGCGCACATCATAGCGACTGGTCGAGCAGTCGATGACGAACCGTCAGACACTTAGCATATTAGGCTTTTATATATACAGATAACTGGCCTGTATTCTTTAAAAATGTCTATGTGATGAAAGACAAAGAATGACTGAGGAACTGTTCCAGAAAAAAAAATTAAGAGTCATGAAAACTAAATATAATGCATTATCTTGGATTGGAATTTGGACAAGAAAAAAAATTGCTATAAAGGGTAACTGATAACATTTAAATGTCTACAGATTATATAATATTATGTCAATGATTATTTTGATAATAGTATAGTGGTTATGTAAAACAATGCTCTTGTTTTAAGAAATTATGAAATCGGTGAAAGTGGTCAAAAGGTACAAACTTCTAGTTAAAAAAGAAATAAGTCCTAGGGATGTAATGTACAGCATTGTGCCTATAGCTAGTACACTGATGGTAGGAATGTAAACTGAGACAAGCTTTATAAAGAGTAATATGGCCATAATTAACAGCTTTAAAAATGTTCATATCATGGATAAAAGTATCTGACAAAAACCTACAACATCATTTTTAAATGTGAAATATTAGACACAGTCCCTTTAAAAATTAAGAACCTAACAAAATGTCTTACAATTAATACTTATTAATATTATCATTAAACATTATCCTGGTGGGTTCTTGCCAGCTCAGTAAAATAAGAAAAAAACAAATGAATAAAATATATAGCATTGGAAAGAGGGAAACACAATAGTATTTATAGATATTATTATCTACATAGAAAATTCAGAGGAATTTAAAAATTATTATAAGTGTTAGCAAGGTAGCTAAATATAAATTTAATATACAAATAACAGCTGTGTAAACATCAACAAGAAACAAAATTTAAGTTTTTAAAATCACATTTACAACAAAAAAGTGGTTTAGGATTTAACAAAATATATTCAAGGCCTTTATTCAAATATAAATATATATATATATATATATATATATAGATGACTAATA